>NW_003852656.1:992580-1000660 GCF_000181295.1 Otolemur garnettii | reverse complement strand
CCAATAAAAACCTTTCGTACAAGCAAAAAAAAAAAAAAAAAAAGAGAGAGAGAGAGAGAAATAAGTTTTCTTTATAAAGCAAAAAGAGGATATAGATTTACTTATGCTCTTCTTAAAGATTAATGAGTGTAGCATTTTCTCATTACTAATTGTAGGATGTAAAGAAGCAGTGCATAGAACATTTCTACTTGATGAAGTATTGAGTGTCTGGGTGAGCCCTGAGATGAACATCTCAAGGTCTCCATAAGCTTTACAGGAGTGTCCACATCCTTGGTTTCAGAAACCGGGGTGTCTGACCTTTTGGCTTCTCTGCACCATATTGGAAGAAGAAGTGTTTGGGGCACACGTTAAATACACAAACACTAATAAAAGCTGATGAGGAAAAAAAAAAGGTCTGCACATAATTTTCGTGATATCTGCCACCAAAGATAAGCAAAAAAGTCCTCACACAATGTGTATATAGCCTATAGGCTGCGGGTTGAACACACCCAGGTGGCTCAAGAGAAAACAGACAAGCTGTCACTAGACAGCATATGGTATACAGTTAATAATCTAACTGAAGGTCCAGATGATTACAAAATTTTACAAAGAGGTGGCCAACATGTAGGGAACATTTGGTAAAATTTTGTAATGAATATTTGTAAATAAAGATGCATTTAGCTACAATTTCCCATTTTCCCTATGTATGGTGACTTTAAGGGCGGCTTTTGGGCTGCCTTGTAGACAGGTCAGAGCTCTTTGGCAGCAGCACGGAAGTAGGAAAGCCTGAGAGAGGTAAAATCAGAGCTGGAAGAGCCCTTTGAGGTTACCTGGAGCTTTGCTTCTCCAACTTCAACATGCCATAAATTAGCTGGGTCTTGTGAAAATGCAGCTCTGATTGAGTAGATCAAGTGTGGTGCCTGAGATCCTGCATTTCCAACAAGTTCCCAGGCGCTCTATGTCCACAAAGGAGCGGGAATCTAAACCAATCCTCTCTTTTTAAAGATGGGGAAACTGAGTCCTGGAAAGGGAAAGAGACTCTTCTCATGTCAGGGCATTGGAAGAAACTGCAAGACAATGATAAATAGTGTGAGCTAGAACTTGGGATTCATTTAGGACATATTAGGCTACTAGGTTGGACTTGTTTGAGAAAAGTAATTACTTATGGCCTGTGTTCTCAGTACCCGGCCCTTTGCATCTCACTTAATCCTTGTGATACTCCTACAAGATTTCCCAGAGGGAAAGCTGAGCTTCTGACATCCAAAGAAGCTTGTTAAGATCCAGTTAGTATCCCTGTGAAGTGATTCCAGCCTCACACCCGTGCCTTTCCACCACATGACGCCCACTCTCTCCAACGCCATCTAACCATTTGCCCCAGTTACTCTGACTTTATGTTATTTCTGCTCCACTTCGGTCACTGAAACATATTTTTAAAAGGCTCCAATTAACTTATATAGTTCTGGAAAAACGAAGAGAAATACTTCTCCCTATTTCTAAGTACAACCAAAAGCCTTGGATAGTGTGTAAAACAAACATGAGATGACCGTTATGATGGGGAGAAGAAGGAAGACCAGCTGGGGACCTCGGGACCCAACAGATTGCACAGTGGTGAGATACAGCAAGAATCTGTTCCTTCTAGCCAAAGATTCAGGAAAGGATCAGGCTAACAAGACAGAAATGTTTGGATAATAGCTGCTCTACTCCAGCCCAACCCCCTCCACAGGGCAGCCGATCCCTGCCAGGATGGTGTCAGCAGTGGGGAGATGGGATTCCCACCCCCAGCTAGTATACCAAGGAGACTCTTTACTTTTGGGGTGCCAAAGGCCAAGTGGGGAACCTGGATGTAACAAGGTGGCGCCCCCACTTTCTCCTACCAGAGTCTCAGAGGAGCTAACTAAAATAGAAGGCTTAAATAAGGTCCAGGATCTATTAATGTGATACTCAAGATATCTGGGTTTCAATTAACAAAATCATAACAGGAACCAGGAAAATTTCACCCTGGATGAAAAAAAGACAACACACTCCAACATGGTGGTGGCAGAGGTGTTAGAATTATCTGGAAAGGATTTTAAAGCAGCTATCATAAAAATGCTTCGATAAGCAATTCTGAATGTGTCTGGGGAAAAAAGGAGAAAATAAGAGTCTTAAAGAAATAGAACAGGTGGCTCGGCACCCGTAGCACAGCGGTTATGGCGCCAGCCACACACACCAAGGCTGGGGGGTTTGAACCCAGCCCAGGCCAGCTAAACAACAATAACAACTGCAACAAAAATAAATAGCCGGGCATTGTGGTGGGAGCCTGTAGTCTCAGCTACTTGGGAGGCTGAGACAAAAGAATCGCTCAAGCCCAAAAGTTTGAAGTTGCTGTGAGTTGTGATACCATGGCACTCTACCAAGGGCGACACAGTGAGACTGTCTCAAAAAAAAGAAAAGAAAGAAAGAAATAGAATAGGTGGGTGAGGTGGCTCATGCCTATAATCCTAGCACCGTAGGAGGCTGACACAAGAGGATCGCTTGACCTCAGAGGTTCAAGACTAATCAAAGCAAGAGTGAAATCTTGTCTCTACTAGAAGTAGAAAATTTAACCAGACATGGGGGTACTTGCCTGTAGTCCCAGCTACTTGGAAGGCTTAGGCAGAAGGATCCTTTGGACCTAGGAATTTAAGGTTGCTTGGGTTAGGCTGGGGCAAGAGAATGAGACTGGAAAGAGATGAAGAAATGCAGAGTGGGGGCTTTAAAATTGAAAAACACAAAACCAAAATTAAAAGCTTAGTAGATGATATCAGTAGCAGAACAGAAATGACAAAGAACAGAATCAGTAGGGTGGCGCCTGTGGCTCAAAGAAGTAGGGTGCCAGCCCCAAATACTGGAGGTGGCAGGTTCAAACCTGGTCCCGGCCAAAAACTATAAAAAAAAAAAAAAAAGAAAAAAGAAAAGAATCTGTAAACTGAAATATAGAATATAACAGAAATAAATGACCCAAAACCAAAAAGAAAAAAAGAATTTTTTTCTCTCCCCATCATAATAGTCATCTCATGTTTATTTTACTCACACTGTCCAAGGCTTTTGGTTGTACTTAGAAATAGGGAGAAGTATTTCACCTCCTTTTCCAGAACTATATAAGTTACTTGGAGCCTCAGGGACCTCTGGGACTATCACAAAAGATCTAACATTTGTGTCATCAGAATGCTGGAGGGAGAGGAGAAAGAAGATGGACTGAAAGAGGCTTGAAGACATAATGGCTGAAAACTTGCCAAATTTGCCAAAAGATATAAACCTACAGTTTTCAAGAAAGCGTAGCAAATCTCAAATAGGATAAACCCAAAGAAATCCATACCAAGTCACAAATGAAATTTCTGAAACCCCATAACAAAGAAATAGTATTGAAAGCAAGGAGGGAGAAGCAATAATCTGGCCTGCAGGGGAAGAAACAATTTCAATGACAGTTGGATTTCTCACTGGAATTAGTGGAGGCCAAAAGGAAGTAGTATAAGTTTTCAAGGGCTGAAAGAAAAATGTCACCCAGAATCCCATCCTGAAAATATCTTTAGGAATGAAGGGGAAATCAAGACATTCTCAGATAAAGGAAACTATGTGAATTTGTCACCAGCAGTACTACCCTAGAAAAATTACTAAAGCAAATTCTCTAAAGAAAAAAACATGAGGCTACAGTGGCTCATAGCTGTCATCCCAGCACTTTAGGAGGCCAAGGCTGGAGGATCACTTGCCACCAGAAGTTTAAGGCCTGCCTGGGCAACATAGCAAGACCCCATCTCTACAAAAAGAAAAAAAAATACTTGAGTGTGGGCCTGTGTCCCCACTACACAAGAGCCTAAGATAGGAAGATTGCCTGAGCCCAGGAGTTTAAGATTGCAATAAGCTATGATTGCACCACCACTTCAGCCTGGATGACAAAGGAAGACTCTTTCTCTTAAAAAAAAAAAAAAAAATAGGAAAAGAAATAATAAAAGAAGAAACCCCAGGAAGGAAGACAGAACAACAAAATAAGTTTTAAAAAAATCATTTTCCTTCTCTTGGATTTTCTGTATCTAATGATTCAAGCAAAAATTATAATGCTGTCTGATAAGGTTCTAAAAATATGTAGAGAAAATAGTTAAGACAATTACAAATAAATAAATGGAAGACAAAAGGCCTTGATAAAGGGAGGTGAGTTTTCTATATTTCATTCGAACTGGTAAAATGACAATACTAGTGGACTGTGATAAGTTATGTTTGTATAATGTAATACCTGGAGGAACCACTGAAAAGTGTACACTCAAGAACACTAAGGATATATCAAACTGGAATTCTAAAAAAAAAATTAAGTAACCCACAGGAAGGCAGGAAAAAATTAAACAGGGAAATAAAAAATAGGACAAACAGAATGAAAATTAATAAAAGTGCTAACATTAACAATTATATTAAATGTAAATGTGAATGGTCTAGAGATTAGCATTTATATAATGTAGTAGGTAAGAACAAAAAACATGACCCAACTATATAAACTGTCTATAAAAAGTGACTCCAAATATAAAAGTATAGGTAGGTTGAAAGTAAAAGGATAGATAGGAAAAAATATGTGATGTAAACATTGATCAAAAGAAAGCAGGAGTGTCTATATTAATACCAGATAAAGTAAATTTCAGAGCAAGAAAATTACCAGGGACAGAGAAGGACATTATACATATAATGATGGGTCTCTTTGCCGAAAAGAGATACGATAGCAATCTCAAATGGGTATGATCCGAGTGATAGAATGACAAAATATGGGAAGCAAAAACTGAAAGAACTAAAAGGAGAAATAGACAAATTTACAATTATTGTGGTAAAGGGTAACATGAGGACAATCTTTGTGGTTCTGTATCTTAATTGCAGTGGCAGATATGTAAACCTCCACCTGTGATAAAATGACACAAAAGCATACACACACCGTATACCAATGTGGTACTTCCTGGTTTGGATGCTATGCTATATTATGTAAGATGTAACCATGGAAGTAGCACATCCCAGTCTGTCAATCCCATCCCCACAAGCTCTAAGCCAGAGGTACACTTTTGCACTGCTCATTACAATACATACGAGTGCTCAATTCAGGCACCCAGTGAAGCCTTATTTGCTGATTCAGTAGGGAAAAGCCGCATTGACCAAAATACCAGAACATGAAGAGAAACTTCTAGAGCATAGGAGGCTTCAGAAATCAAAAGGACAGCGTGACAGCCAGGACTGCGGAGGGAAATGGTGGCCCCAGGGTAAAATGCAGCTGCTAGTTAAGGCTGCACGTGGCAGGCGTGGAGAGATGTATGTGAGAGCATTTCACAGGCTGTAGGGGTCATGGGCTGTTGCTGTGAACTTGATGGTAGGGAAGGCAGAGTCCCCAACCTGTCCCTGGAGAGGCTGCATCTCTGCCCCTACCACCATATCATTTGCATTTTCCCATCTGATTTAGACATCACTTAGCTGATAACTGTCCTAGTGAAAACTCCTGGCTCTTCCCCAGAAGCTAGAGCTTAATGTTCTGATTGAGAAGCTTGGTTTCAGTTCATGTGATGAGCATCATCCCACAGGTCTTGCTCTATAAAGCTATAAAGCTATAAAGGAGGCTGACTGCCACATTTCCTCAGGCCTTTCCCACGTACCCTTCTCTCTGCTGGAATGGAATGTCTTTCCTTTTCCTTCTCCCCTAAAAAGTAAGCCTCAGGCCACGGGTCCCCTCTGTCTGCCTTCATTACTCTTGATGCAAATAAGAACCTAATACAGATGAGCTTGGTCCCAAAAGGGATTTTTTTTTCCTGCTCACTTGAGGGTGCTGATGTCCCAAATGATAATGTTACGTACCTGCCCTTCCCTATCTTTTAAACCTGACTTCTTCATGCCCCTCATGCCCTGTGGTGGCTCCTGGCAACACCAGACTTACATCTAAAGAGATCAGCATCCCACTGAGAAGTGAGAGAGCCTCTTTAGGGGAACTCCAGGACTGGCCTTCCTTGGTTGTAATGGGTCATATGTCCATCTCTGAGCCAGTGAGACCCTGGGAGGTCAGGCTGGGGTCATGTGACCATCTCTGAGCCAATCACTAAGACCCTGGGAGGCCAAGCCAGGGTCAGTGTGGCCATTTCTGAGCCAATCAGTGAAACCCTAAGAGGCTAGGCCAGGGTCAGTGTGTGGCCATCTCTGAGCCAATCAGTGAAACCTTGGGAGGCCAGGCTGGGGTCATGTGGCCATCTCTGAGAAAATGAGTGAGATCCTGGGAGGACAGTTCTGAATGGACAAAATTAAAAGACATGCCCTAAGCTCCCCTGATCTATCATGTGTGCTCCAACAACATTTGTTCCTATAACCTCTGAAAGCCTGAACCACCTACAAATTTATGTATCTTTACCCTGCTAGATGATGGACCTTTGCTCTGTCACCTGGCCACAGTGCAGTGGCATCATCATCCTCACTGCAGTCCCAAACTCCTGGGCTCAGGCAATTCTCCTGCCTCCAGCCTCCTGCGTAGCTGGGACTACAGGTGTGCACTTACCACTCCTCGCCTGTTTTTCTATTTTTTTGTAGATATAGGAGTCTTACTGTTACTCAAGCAGGTCTCAAACTTCTGGCCTCAAGCACTCATCCTGTCTCAGCCTCCCAAAGTCCTGGGATTATAGGCATGAGCCATGGCACCCAGCCCACATAAATTTTTAAGTACTAGGGATATTAATGAATAAAACAAAATGGAAAAATCAACAGCAAACATTTTATTGATTGCCTACTATGAACCTGGCCCTGTGCTGGGTAGGATTTTGAACTCTGAGCTGCACACTGTTGTTACCACATTTTACAAGCAGGAACCTGAGGGTTTGCATGTTAAGTGACCCCCATCATGTTCTTCCAAGGTCAAAGGTTTCCAGATGAAAGAGTGAGGTTTCAAAATGGAGTCTTCTTGAAAGAGTGAAATTACACATGAACAAGACTATATTTGCAACACTATTTGTAAAATAAAAGATCAGAAATTTCTCAAGGATCTATTGAAAGGGACTGGTTGGACAAACTATGGCACACCAACATAATGGTACGGTATGGAACTGTACGGGGAATGAGGAAAGCCTCTGACATCCCTGAGAAATTGTTGTCAGGGCCTGTTGCTTACTGAAAAAGGCCAGGTGCAGAAGAGTATGCTGCCTTTTATATAAGAAGGGAGGTGGGAATAGGAAAGTATATAATGTTTGCTTTTATTTTTAAAAATGAAAGGATAAGCCATTGGGTTACAAACTTAACAATGTACCTTGTTTTATAAATAGGCTTTGGAACGCTATAAACATTTTACATAACTAAAAACCAAATTAAAGCAAAAAGAATAAAAACCATCTTTTAACATTTGAAAACAACTGAAACAAATAGTTCTGTATACAAAATAGATGGCTTAACCTCACAGAGAATTGTTTCTTCTGACTGTGAAACACAGTATTTTGTGCATTCCAAGTAGAACAAAGAAACAAAAAGAACCACAAATAAAACCTAAACTGCATTCAGTAGTCTTATTCCTAGCAATAAAAATCATATTGTTGTTTTGAAACTATGATATATACAATTATACATATTTAACCGTGAGTAGTCATATTAACGTCTCTGGGAGCCAAGGTTTTCATTGTAAGGGAAGAGGTTCAAATATAAATCTTGGAAATTAACTGAAATGTTGTCATCATTAATGAGAATCAGAAACAGCAGTATGAAGTACTTGCTTTATTCTGTAAGTAATTGAGTTAGAGCAACCACAACTCCAGGCCAGCTCTCCTGCCTTGGGTCAGAGCCTCCTCCCCACCTCCTGCCAAGTTCCCTGCTGGACCAGGGACTCACCATTGAGATTGACTGCCCAGGGGATGTTCCTTGGAGGCAGGGTGTGAAAAGGCTATAGTTTTGGCTTCCACTGTTTCCAAAGTCTGTCTACAGGATGTCCCTTGGGGTCCCCAGCTTCTGGTTAAGTCTCTTGAGTATTGCATGGTCCTGGGCACCCAGGAAGCTGAGGCCCAAAGAACTCAGTCATTTGGCTCGGCGCCTGTGGCTCAAGCGGCTAAGGCGCCAGCCACGTACACCTAAGGTGGCGGGTTCGAATCCCCAGCCC
>NW_003852656.1:985389-992380 GCF_000181295.1 Otolemur garnettii | reverse complement strand
GTCTCAAAAAAAAAAAAAAAAAAAAAGAACTCAGTCATTTTGTAAGACCAGAAACCATCCTCACTCAGATTGGAAAATATGCCCTAGGCTGAGCCCTGACTTCCAGGACAGGCTCCAATACTACAGAGCAGCGTGATAGTTCAGTTTTGTTTAGTTTTACCTCTGTTTATTTGTTCAATCTGTCTTCTCCAGTCCTTCAGCAGCCCTAGCCTCCCATGTGATTCACAGGCTCTGGGTTCACTGCTGGGTGGCTATGTCCTATCAGAAATTCGGGGCAGAGACTTGTAGAGCCAGCTTGCCTACAGGTCTCAGCATCTGAGACTCAGCATAGGGTCACAGCATCAGGCTTCTAGCTCCTGTGCCCTTCTCTCTGGGTCTGCCACCGTAGGAGGTGTTTGAGTTCTCACTGACAGGCTCAGCCCAGCACAAGTGCTGCTTTAACATGTCCAGTTCCAATGATCAGACACTCTGACCCTGAATATGGGCCCAACTCTGAACCCCTGCAGGGTCACCTTCCTCATCCTAATGGGCCTCAGTCACGGCTTTGATCATTTGGCAATTATCTTAGTTTTAAGGGTTGAACTGTATCTCCCACCAAAAGATACTGAAGTCCTATCCCTGCCACCCTGTACCCGTGACTGTGACCTTATTTGGAAATAGGGCCTTTACACATGATAGAGTTAAGATGAGGTCATTAAGGTAGGCCCTAATCCAATTATGACTGTGTTCTTATAAAAAGGGGAAATTTGGACACAGAGGCAGATACACACAGGGTGAACTCTGAAGGTGAAGGCAGAGAGAGGGGAGGTATCTCCACACCAAGGAGCACAAAAGATTGCAAACCACCAGGAGCGAGCGCTGGAACAGACCCTCAGTCCCTGGGAGGAGCCAGCCCTGCTGATGCCTTCATGAGAAGTATGAGACAATAAACTTATGCTGTTTTAAGCCATCCCCTTTTGTGAAACTTTGTTGTGGCCACTCCCAGGAAACTGATAAATTCAGTAAGGAGGTCATGTATTGGTGGTCATCACTATTTGTCAGGCCTGCCTCTCATCTGAAAGTGTTTTGGAAACTGGGCCCAGTGGCTCATGTCTGTAATGCCAGAGCTTTGGGGGACCTAGGTGGGAGGATTGTTTGAGGTCAGGAGTTTGAGACCAGCCCTGTGCAACATAATGAGACTATCTTTACAAAGAGAAAAAAAAAAATATTAGCTGAGTGTGCTGGCACACACCTATAGTCTACCCAGCTATCTGAGAGGCTAAGGCAGGAGGATCACTTGAACCAAGGAGTTCAAGGTTGTAGTGAGCTATGATCATACCACTGCACTCCAGCCTGGGCTAAGAGAATAAGATTCCAAATTAACAAAAATAGAATAAGTAAAATAACATGCTTTGAGACAGCCATTAAAAATCCATATAGAGCTCATATGTAAAACTCAGATTTCTAATTTCTCTGGAAAAAAGCAGATCATCAGCAAACAGAGGGCCATTCCTTCTTGGCTGCTAGTGGCTGGGGAAGAGTATCCACCCCCACCCCCACTTTGTGTGCCAGGTCCTCCTTGGAGCACACGTGCACACACCCTTGAGAAGGGCACTTCACCCCCACAAACCCATGCACTTCTCTCAGCAGGGGACCTGCCTGGCCCCAGCTAGCTTCCAGGTTTCTGATCTTTGTTGCGGGACCTGCAGGATGAGTCTGAATACCCCCTTCCCGCACCCCCACATCCAGTCCTCATCTCAACATCAGCTGTCACTGTTGGCCACTGAGAGTATAGCCAGTTGCCTATGCCACACCCTGAGCCTTCCTCTCCAGCTGGAGGCAGCCCTCCCCTGCAGGGCCTCCCTGGTCACTTCCCTCCCCTCCCTGCTCTGGTCTTCCTGTTGCTCCAGGGCCTGCCCCACGGTGAGCGGCCTCTTGTACATGAGGCCAGGCCTCCTGACCTGTCTCAGTGCCTCCTTGGGCCCCAGAGCCAAGAGCGACTTTCTCAACAAAGGAAGGTCGGGTTTTTAAATTAGTCATTTTAAGATTCAGAGTAGTGAATGGGCCTGTCTGTACAACTTAGCAGTTTCTCTTACACTTCAACTCCTGTCTCCATCCAAAAATATCTGAAGGCTGGAAGACAGGTAATATGGGAGACTGGAGGTAATGAAAAACAAAGAGATATTGACAGTCTTTGCATCCTTTAAATGGATTCAGAGCTTCAGCTGGTGTAGCCTGGAATGTCTTCCCTGAGATGAGATGTTTTTATCTTTTCAAATATAATACTTGAAAACATACAGAAGACAGTGTTTCAGTTGTAATGTTAGAGTGAGCACTGAGGACCTGTTGCTCAACGTGAGGAACCCAGCACAAAAGAAGCTTGCACCCCTCCCTTCCTGATAGCCTGTCTCTGCCTGCCCCACTTCGGGAAATCCTAACCCTGAGTTTTTTTTTTTTAATTATGTCTCTTTCCCCTATTTTTCTGAACTTTTTATTTGAACATAATTTCAAATTCACAGAAATCTTGAAAAAGTAAAAAGAGTATAAAGAACATCCACATACCCCTTCCCTGACTCAACTATTGTTGAACATTTTACCTCATATATTTATTTGACATATATATTTTTTGAGAGAGAGTCACTCTGTCACCCTGGATAGAGTCCTATGGCGTCTTAGCTTACAGCAACCTCAAACTCTTGGGCTCAAGCTGCCTCAGCCTCCCAAGTAGCTGAGAGTACAGGTGCATCATGCAATGTCTGGCTAATTTTTCTATTTTTAATAGAGATGAGGTCTCACTCTTGCTACGGCTGGTCTCAAACTCCTGAACTCAAGCGATCCTCCTGCCTCTGCTTTCCAGAGTGCTAGGAATACAGGCATGAGCCACTGTGCCCAGCCCCATTTTTCAATTAATATTAGATCCCGTTCTCACTCTGTCCCCCTCTCTCTTTCTGCCTCCCTTTGCACACACAGACAGACACGCATGTATATACACTCACACATAATTGTGTCCGAACCATCTGAGATGGTCACATTACATATACTGCCCCACACCTCTAAACACCTCAGTGTTACATTAGGAATATTCTCTTGCACAACCTCATGACAGTTGTTAACTTCAGTAAACTGACCTAATAATGTTCTTGTTAGTATTTTTCTCTCCAGTACAGGATCCAGTGGTGTTTCCTTAGCATTGTTTAAATTTGGAACATTGCCACAGACTTTCTTTCACAACATTGACAGTTTTTAAGAATTCATCTCTCCCTCCCTTTCTCCCATTTAAAAAAATATTGGAAGTTTGTTTTGAATTTGTCTAATGTTCCTAACATTCTGAATGTGCGCTTCTGTGACCTAGCATTGTCTGAGTCAGTCCCTGCTATTGCATTTAGCTGAAGTTCCAGCATTGCGGTGCTGTATACTAGTATTCTATGGGCAGCTTAGACTACGAGTTACAAGCACAGTGATGGACTTTTGGGTATAACCAGTTTTTTGTACTGTAAACAGTATTGCTGGGAACATTTCTGTACATGTCTACTGTTACATGTTATGAGAGTTTCTTTAGGGCTTATACCCATAAACGGCATTGCTGGGTCATCAACTACGTAAATGTTCAACTTTTCAAGATAATTTCAAAATGTTTTCCAAAGTGACTGTACTAACTTACACTCCCACTAGCAATGAATAGGACTTCCTATTGCTACACATCCTCTCCAGCTCTTGGTATTGATGAACTTTTTTTGTTGTTTTTTTTGACAATCTAGGGTGTAAATAATGTAGGGAATTGTTGTTTCATATGGTTTTAATTAGCATTTCTCTGAATTCTCTGATTACTAATGACGTTTAGCATCTTTTCATGTGTTTAGAGCAGATGTGTGTCATATCCTGTGAGACAGTAGTAATAATGATAATAATACCACTTCTTGTAAACTACTTTAAGCACATACATCATTTAATCATAAAAACAGCCTAACAAGAGCTCATTGCAGTGGCTCATGCCTGTAATCCTAGCACTCTGGGAGGCCGAGGCAGAAGAATCGCTTGAGCTCAGGAGTTCGAGAACAGCCTGAGCAAGAGGGGGACCCCATCTCTACTAAAAATAGAAAAATCAGCTGAGTGCAGTGGGCGCCTGCAGTCCCAGCTACTCAGAAGGCTGAAGCAGAAGGATAACTTGAGTCCAGCAGTTTGAGGTTGCAATGAGCTATGATGATGTCACTACACTCTATCCCTGGTGACAAGGAAAAAAGAAAGCCTAAGCAGACAGTGTTATTATTATCCTCTATTCTATTCCTTTATTTTGTCCATTTCCCATCAAAATTGTTTGTCTTTTTCTTGTTGATTTCTTATTGCACCTTCTGCCAGTGGAGATAGAAGTTCAGGTTCCCCATGTGGCTCCACTGACACTGAGGCAGGACCCTTGTTACTGCTGGGCTGGGGGGGAGTTCTGCCCCCTACGTGGTCTCCAGTGGTACCCCATGTGGGGCCCTATTACCAGCCTGCTCAAGTGAAAGCCCTGGCACCCTCTCTGCTGCCACCCAGCAACGGTGTTGGGCAACTCCGTACAGCCTCCCTAGGACAGGAGTCTGGGCTCACCTTAGCCTTCAGTGTTGGGGGTGAAAGTGGGATGGTGATTTTTCCATAATGTTTGGCTGGGGTACATCGCTATTAAATAAAAGACCTCTGCTGTGCCAGGATGTCCTGTCCTTGGTCCTTTGTCTACAGAAGCTTTTGTTGGGGGGTTTATTTTTGTTTGTGCCCTTGGTGTTTCCAGGTTGCTAGTTTCCTCTGCACCAAATCTGGAATAGATAAGGCAAAGAAAACCCAGGGAACTCAGGAATATTCCGTAGGTCCCGAAGTCCCTAGCTGGTCTGCCTCCTTCTCTCCACCATTAGGTATAAAATGATTGTGTTTCATATATAATATTTTGTGTATAGTGCTCAAGACTTCATTGTGCTTAATGGGAGAAATAGGTAAAAGTATTAACATATCTACTCCATCTGCCTAGAAGCAGAGCCCTTATTGACTTGTAAGTGTTCATTATGTATTCCAAATATGAATCCTTAGTCAAGAAGTGTTATAACCCCATTTCTATGTGGGCAAGAGACTTGAACAGAAACTTTTCTGAAGATGACAGATGAATGGCCAACAAACAAATGAAAAAATGCTCATTGTCCCTAATGATCACAGAAATGCAAATAAAAACCACTCTAAGGGGCGGCGCCTGCCCCATATGCCAGAGGTGGCGGGTTCAAACCCAGCCCCAGCCAAAAACTGCCAAAAAAAAAAAAAGGCCACTCTAAGATAAGACTTAACTCCAGTAAGATTAGCCCACATCACAAAGTCCCAAATCTGCAGATGCTGGCATGGATGTAGAGGGAAGGGAACACATTTGCACTGTTGCTGGAATTGCAAACTAATGCAACCTCTATGGAAAGGAGTATGGAGAATTCTCAAAGAATTAAAAGTAGGCCTTCTATTTGATCTCACAATCCCATTACTAGTTATGTACCCAGAAAAACAAAAATCATTTTACCACAAGGACATTTGTACCAGATTGTTTATTGCAGATCAATTCACAATTGCCAAGACATGGAAGCAAACCAAGTGCCCATCAACACATGAATGGATCAACAAACTGTGGCATATGTATGCCATGGAATATCATCCAGCCATTAAAAAGGATGGAGACTTTACATCTTTTGTGTTTACCTGGATGGAGTTGAAACACATTCTTCTTAGGAAAGTATGTCAAGAATTGAAAAAAGAAGTATCCAGTGTACTCAATACTAATATGAAAACAATATATAAACAACTACACATCTACATGAAAGAAAAAACACAAGTATAAACACAAACATAGTCTAGCAAGGGGAAGGTGGAAGGGGGAGGGTGATTGGCAGGATCTCACCTAATGTGCATAATGTGAGGGCATTGAGCGTGCCCTCTGGGTGAAGGGCTCAACTGTGACTTGAACTTTACCTTAGAATAGAAAACAATGTAACCTAAACATTTGTACCCTCATATTAATCTGAAAAAATTTTTTTGAAAAGAATATGATTTATGTAAAACTCATTTATTTGAATATTACATCAATAGCACTGGATCAATTTGACATTAATTAATGTTTAATTCCGAATGTCCATTTTGCTAGACAAACTAGAAGACTTGCTATTTAAAAAAAAAAAAGTAATGTTATACCTATTGAAAATATTTCCTAGTTTGTGGCTTTTCTAAAAAAAATTCTTTATGGTATTTTTTACATTTGTTTTGACAGATTTATTTTATTTTAATGTGTTGAACTTACCTATTAGTGGGGGGTTGTGGCATGTACCTGTAGTCCCAGCTACATGGGAGGCTGAGGCAGGAGGATTGTTTGGCCCTGTCCCTCATCCTTTGGGGTTCCTCAGTGCTCAGCTATATACAGTTCCTGGTTTTGTTTTGCATTTAGTAAGTGGGATCCAAGGCAAAGCTTTTAGTTCTTTTGACAGTGGTACTGCATCAAAGAGTGCTTCCTGCCCACAGAACACCTGCATAGCCATATGCCAGAAACAGCGTTCTGAGATGAAATTTTTTTTTTTTCTGAGACGGAGCCTCAAGCTATCCCCCTGGGTAGAGAGCCATGGCATCACGCTCACAGCAACCTTCAACTCCTGGGCTCAATCAAGTCTCCTGCCTCAGCCTCCCAAGCAGCTGGGACTACAGGCACCCGCCACAACGCCTGGCCATTTTTTTTGGTTGCAGCCATCATTGTTGTTTGGTGGGCCCAGGCTGGGGATTCGAACCCGCCACCTTAGGTGTATGTGGCTGGCGCCTTAGCTGCTTGAGCCACAGGCACTGAGCCCTGAGATGAAATTTTTAACTTCTCAGCCAGGAAACCAAATATAATTCTAGAAGTTTAAGATAATGTGTCTCAATAGAAGAGGAGTCCTCTCAGAGAGGCCTGTGGACTTGAAAATCAGGTCCCAGGCTCCTCTGTTTCAGAAAACCATTAGTCTTCATCTTCTTTTTTTTTTTTTTT
>NW_003852656.1:984208-985240 GCF_000181295.1 Otolemur garnettii | reverse complement strand
CACTCTGGAGCCTTCTTCCCCTCTAAAAATAAGTGTATGTGGCTGGCGCCTTAGCCACTTGAGCCACAGGCGCCGAGCCAGTCTTCATCTTCTTTATGCAAGATTCCATGTGAGAAATTTCTTTCACAACTTAGTGCCAG
This sequence comes from Otolemur garnettii, assembly GCF_000181295.1. Lineage (NCBI taxonomy): Eukaryota > Metazoa > Chordata > Mammalia > Primates > Galagidae > Otolemur > Otolemur garnettii. Next base: position 985,100 of record NW_003852656.1, on the reverse strand, counting down.
GAAAAGCTTCATTGTGCCAAGGATTGGCCTACTTTCTCTACTGTATGGCAAGGGCTTTATAACACATCTTATTTCCCTTTTTGCCCAAGCTACCAGGAAGCATTGGTCAAAATGGATGCCAAGTCATATCAGCTCTTTTAATCCACAAAATTGGCTTCTTCCTCTTTGTCATGATTTCTACTTTGTAGGTATTAATACATATTAATAGGTTTATAGCATATCTACCTTTATACCTCTTTTACAGAAAGAAGCAAGTTATAAGTAAATTAAATTGAAGTTTATACATATTTTACATTTGCATTTCCTTCCCTTGTGCTCTTAAAATGTCCAGAGGAAAAGAGTAATCTGAAATATTTATGCAAATTCATTTGGCTACAACTTCTGAAGCTTTATACCCCGGGCATGAGTAAATACGATTTCCTGAAGCTCAGGAAGGCACATGTTCCTCTCCTCTCCTCTCTGTGGACAACTGTGTCCAGACTGCTCTGACCTGGGATTCTCTGCTCACCTCCTTTTGCCTTCATTGTGGACTAAGAGAAGAGTGAATGGTTTGGGGCCTCCTTCTGTTGAAGATCACCAAGACGTGGAAAGAACCTAAGTGCCCAGCACCTCAGGAATGGATTAACAAAATGTGGTACATGCACATCGTGGAACACTATTCAGCCATAAAAAAGATGGCAACTTCACATCTTATGTAATATCCTGGATGGAGTTGAAACACATTGTTCTAAGGAAAGTATCACAAAAATGGAAAAGCAAGTATCCACTGTACTCATTACTAATATGAAGCCAGTAGATGATCTAATGCATACCCAAATAGGAGAAAAACTCATTTCAATTCAAGGTAGGGGAAGGGGGTTGGGGTGCTCTCACTGAATGGGCACAGGGTGGG
>NW_003852656.1:980419-983984 GCF_000181295.1 Otolemur garnettii | reverse complement strand
AGCTCGTTCAGCAATTTTGCCTCCTGCCCTCTCCCATCGCTGATTCAGTTACTGACCATGCCTTCTGACCAGAGCAGGGAAAGGGAGTGCTGAGAACGTGAGTTTGGCTCTAGGCTGCCCAGTTCCTCTCTCTCCACCACTTACCGTGATGTGTGCCTTCAGTAAAGTTACTTAACCTCTCTGTGTTTAATTGCTTATCTGCAGAATAGAAAAAGTGTTAGTATCTATTGCCCAGAGTTATTATGAAGACTAAAAGACTAAATATGGGGAAAGTGCTTAGAACATAGAGAAAGCATTCATAAAATGTTAACCACAGCATTACTACTATTTTGTTACTATTGTTACCATTATTATAATTGCTGTGAGGACTGCATTGTACACAGTAGTAACCACTGGAACTTCCTAGTGGTCACTCTGTCTTTCACTTGACTAGCCCCTGGAGCTGCCCTCTTTTTTGCAGCTCCCTTGGCCCCTAGCCCCTCTCTCCTCCCTTCCTTTCCCACTCCTTTCACGAACATTATCCATCCCATGATTCTAGTCTCCCTTAGTACCTGATGACACCAAATTCCTGTCCCCAACATCCTTCACACAGTGGAGCCCCACGTTCAGCTGACTTTTGGTTTCCCTTCCTTCCCCATCTCAGAGTGGCATCCCGCATCCTTCCAGAGGATTCTACTGCCACATGGAGATTTTCTTTCCTTCCTTCATTCCTTCCTTTCAGTAGAGCCTCAGGATCCTTTTCTGACTGAAGTTCACAATTGGCACCACAATCTGTGTCAGACCAGCTTCCATGCACTTGACTTGGACCGCTCACAGTTTTCACCAAGAGCTGAATATTTAACCCACGTCATCCAAATTCACCTCGGAACTACAGTTCATGGTGACCTCCCAGTCCTGCTCTTGGACATGCAATGGTTACCTCTCACATCTCAGCTGATGGATGAGTCCCAGGGAGCCTGAAGCCCATGAAACACAGCCCCATGCTTGGTGGCAGCTTGGCATCTGACAGCTGCCCATGTGGAGACTGAGTTATGGGCTCGAGGGCAGATCTCAGAGCTACAGGAACAGGGGAGGCCACACTGCAGTGTCTCAGTGACCCCAGCTTTGTGACACTCAGACCCGACTGTGGGCACATCATTACTGGTGTTGAGGGCTCAATAACCTCACCTGCCATCTGATGCTGTACACATGTAGCTCCCGACTCACAGGGACTCAGAGACAAACGCACATATGCAGGTGCAGGTGGTGGAAAAAGCTCTTTGCTCCTTGTGATCCAGCTTGATGTTGGGGCCTTTCAAAGCCTGGACTGGGCGGGAACTACAGTGATTCACAGAGGAGGAATTCTCAGTGCTGGGTAAGGCAGAACGGGAGCTGTTTGCGGGTGATGGGAATGTGCCAGGTTGCAGAGCCCTCCTGTTTGGAGCATGACTGGGCAGCAAGTCACTGCACTGGTGCAGGCGCCTCATGCCTGGCACCCTCAAAGTGAAGTGTCCTCAGTGTCAGACCTGACCACACGTCCCCTTGCCTTACAAAAAAACACATGCTTTGTAGTGGATTCAGGGTTATCACAACATAGATTGCTCAGATCAAATCCAAGGGGCCACCCCCAAGTAGGAATTCCTACCCTGCGGTGCCTCCTGGGTCTCTGTCCACATGGCCCCTCAGCCTCACTCACAGACTTCTTTCTGCCACCCACCCCGACACATGGCCTTGATGGCATGTAACCTGCTGTTGTTGGGCCAGGCCCTGCTCCACCTCCCCTAGGAAGGGCTGCATGTGATGTCTGGCTTGGCTGGTCCTCTGTAAGTGTCTACTGAGTCAAAAACGATGTGTCCTTCTAGGTGAGCAAAAGCTGATTTTTTTGAGGAATGTTCTAAGATTTTCACAGTCCTTCCTTGATATAACTGAGACCCCTGGGGTATTGCAAAATTAGACTTGATCCACACTCCTATATAACTTTCACCCCTGCCCTGCTGTGGTTTCTCTAATAGTTGAATTGGAAACAGACCAGATTGCCAGAACAAACCCACGTGTTTCCACACACAGGAAAGAGAAGCATATATTGTACTTTCTTAAGTAATGGCAGCTCCATTCACACCCGCAGCTCATAGATAATACAAGTCTGTTCTGGGATTTATGAAAGAAATGGGTTTTGAACTGGCAGAGGCCTGTGGCCTGGTGTGATTGCATATGTTGGCCTTTGCTGATTGGATTTAGTTTCTCCTGAAGAAGACTCTGCCAAGGGCTAGTGGTGTGGTGCTCAGTCCCCCAGCCTGGGGAAGGTGGTTCCCGGGGTGTCAGGCAGCTCTGCTTTGGAAAGGCTTGGGATCTTGTCTCCAGGTGTCAGAGCTGCCCACTAGCAGGTTTCGATGGGCCAGTGGAGAAAGTTCTTTCTTGAACTCTCCTTTTTGGGACCCTTGAAATATGAAACCTGCCAGTGGCATCACAGGCCCCTGGGGCCTACGGGCTGTTCTCCAGAAGTTCCTCCCATAGAGGAAAAATGCAGGACAGGTGGCTGACCTTGAGAATTCTGTGCCTGTGGCTGGATGGCCATGTGGACAGAGACCCAGGAAGCACCACAGGGTAGGAATTCTTACTTGCCAGTGGCCTCCTGGATTTCTTCTAAGCTCTCTATGTTGGGATACTCCTGAATCCACTACAAAGTGGGTATTCTTTTGGAAGGCAAGTTGGAGACCTGGTGCACTCCCTGCCTCTTGGAGGGGAGGAGAGGTTCAGTGCAGGCTGTGCCCACAGATTGGTAAGAAATGCTTAGGGAATGGGGGAGGTTTTTCTACCTCTCTGAGACTCCGAGACCCACAGGAGATAAGAGCTGGGGGTGCCTGGGATCGTCTCTTCTCTCACAGTGAAAGTCAGAGCTTCATTCATTGTCCATCCTGTACAATGCGGGAAAACAAGGGTTACCACCCAGATGGACTCCCTGCCCTCAGGGAACTTCTGTAATACATTAAAGGTGAGAACCTACACGTAAACTAGCAACTAAAGGTTTCCCTAATGGATAACACTTATGAGAAGCTCCCAGGCATGTTATGTGACTTCAATCATAATCCTTTCCAGGCCCTTAGAGTGAGGATAATAAGAGTGAGCTAAGCACTCTTATTATCCCCCTTTCAACAGATGAAGAAACTGAGGCACGGGGTTACAGGATAATAATTTTGGAGCTGGCGTATTGTTGCATGTAGCCTGGCTCTGGACTTAGTGCTCTTAACACCTAAGCTAACCGGAGCCCCTGTCATGAAATGGAGCCTCTGATGCAGTTTGTGCCTCTGAATCTGGCTTCTTTCCTTTGGTGTAATGTTGTAAAGGTTCATCTGTAGTATGGCCCAGAACAGCCCAGTGAGTCCTTCACCCCTTCTGATCACCTGTATTCCTTTGCCAGGGCTGCCATAACACAGATAGCAGCTCAAACAACAGAAATCTTCTTAGTAAAGTATCCCAAGAATGGAAAAAAATGTATCCAATGTACTTGATACTACTATGAAATCAATATATAACCACCTACACAATCATACGAATGGCAAAACATAACTATAGTCCATAAAGTAGA
>NW_003852656.1:972467-974246 GCF_000181295.1 Otolemur garnettii | reverse complement strand
TTTTCTTCCTTTGTTCAGGAGCCTCTGACCAGGGTTGCTACCAGTCGGCCATCTTCCCAGAATCCACATTTCAGAACTATTAAGAAATGAGTATAATTGTGATGGATGTGTTACTTGGTTCAACATAAGCATTTCACATTGTATATCAAAGCAGTACCCTGAACCCCATAAATGCATCAATGTACAAAGTTATGACTTAATAAAAAATAATTAATTATAAAAAGAAATGTATTTTCTCTCAGTCTGGAAGCTGGAAGGCCAAGGTCAACACGTTGGCAGGGCTGGTTTCTTCTGAGGCCTCTACCCTCTGCTTGTCGATGGCACCTTCTTCCTGTGTCCTCTGATCTTCCTTCCATGTGTGTCTGTGTCCTCATCTCCTTTTCTTAGAAGGTCACCAGTTGTGTTGGGTTAGGACTCACCCTAAAGATCTCATTTTACCTTAATTACCTCTTTAAACAGTCACATTCTGAGGAGGTAGGACTTTAACATATAAATTTAGGAGAAGGACACAATTCAGCCCATAATATGGCCAAATAATTGTCATTTTTAGTGATTCAAATATTTTTAGTCACAAATAATAATATTGAATGCTTTTATAATGGTGAAAATTATTTGAATAGAATATCTAATCCAGTCCAAATTAAATTTTTTTTTACTTTTTTTTTAATTGGATGGTAACTGTGTACATTAATGCACTTCTGAATTAAATTTTTAAATTGGATAATTTTCACTAAAAGAAATCAAAATATTTCTCTATTATGAGAATGCCTTTTAAGGGGACACAGACTCCTCCTTGCCCCTGGCTCTGTGGTCCTGTTCCTGGCCCAAGTCACACACTGATGTCACCTGCCTATATTTCAGTTTTCATCCTTGGTGTGTAGACAGAGACCTCTGGGCCAGATTTTGAGGGTTTATAAGTGTGGTTCTGAGGGTTTAGCCTTCGTCTGTAGGCAGTGGGTAGCTCCCTAGTTAACAGTTCCCCTCCTCTGTGGGAGTCATATCTGCTTCATGACCACGCCACCCACCAAGGCTGCTGTCCTTCTCAGGCAGTTCATAATTGAGAACAGGAGAAGGAGAATAGCTGTCCTCCGGGCCTAGACCAGCTTGAACTGAGTGATCAGGAGAGGCTGGGGGAAAGGGAAGGAGAGGCTGGGGGAAGAAGCTGTGAAGGTGAGGGCAGGTCCCCCATTCTAGAAACATCACTTTGTCTGTTAGAAATATCTTTCTCTCTCTCTCTCCCCTTAAGCAGGCAAATTCAGTGGGAAGGAAGAGAGAGAGAATAAATTATTATAAATAAAATATTAAAAAGGACTGCATAATTTTTTAAAAGTCATTGAGGCATAATTTACATGCAGAAAAATTCACTTCTTATAGGTGTCCAGTTCTATGAGCTTTTTATATACATCTTTATTGTGGTAAAATATACATACCATAAAATACCATCATCACCACTTTAAAGTGTGCAGTTCTGTGACATTGAGCACATTCACATTGTTGTGCAACTGTTACCACCGTCCATCTCCAGAACTTTCTCATCTTCCTCAGCTAAAACTTGGCAACTGTTAAACAATAATCGGTTTCCTCCTCCCTCCAGCCACTGTTAACGTTTATTCTGATTTCTGCCTCAGTGAATTTGCTTATTCTAGATAGCTCACACAAGTAGAATCTCACAGTATCTGTCCTTTTGTGTCTGGTTTATTTTACTTAGCAGAATAATGTCCCCAAGGTTCATCTGTGTTATGGCATGGAACAGAATTCCCTTCTTTTTTTTTTTTTTTT
>NW_003852656.1:957278-972428 GCF_000181295.1 Otolemur garnettii | reverse complement strand
AGCAACCTCCAACTCCTGGGCTCAAGCAATTCTCCTGCCTCAGCCTCCCATGTAGCTGGAACTACAGGCACCTGCCACAGCACCTGGCTATTTTTTGGTTGAAGCCATCATTGTTGTTTGGTGGGCCTGGGCTAGATTCGAACCCACCAGCTCAGGTGTATGTGGCTGGTGCCTTAGCTGCTTGAACCACAGGCGCCAAGCCTCCCTTCTTTTTTAAGGCTCAATCACATCCCATTGCATGCATATGCCACAGTTTGTTTTATCTATTCATCTTTTGATGGACAGCAGGGTTCACGGCTGGACCGAGGACCTGTTCAAGTTGTTCGTGGAGCATCTGTTCAACCGACCTTGAGGTTAGTAAACTGGAACTTTTGGAATCCAAAGAGTTGCTGAGACTTGAAAATACTCAGGCTTTGGACAGGTAGAAAAAGGGATCATTCATCATGGGTAACTCCTCCTCGGTTATTGAGGATGAATACATTCAATTGCTTAAAAATCTTTTAGATACTATGGGAATTTCTGTTAAGACTAACTCTTTTCGCCGCTTATTTGCCACCATAAGAAATTGTTGCCATTGGTTTACTCCTGATTCCCATAATCAATTAAATTTGACTGTTTGGGAGGAAGTCAGTGAAGAAATGAAATGCCATCACCAGCAAGGCAATATTATAGATAAAGATATTTGGGCTGTTTACCATTTGGTTAAGTTAGCTTTACAGTCTTTTGTAGGCACCAAAAGTAAAGTTCCTAAGCCGCCTACTTCCCCTGCTCCTGCAGGTGCCGAGGCAGATCTTATTAAACTTTCTGTCTCAGACAAAACTGAGAATCCAACACTCAATCAGAGTGAGAAAGAGAAAGCTGATAATACGGAGGACTCCTTAGATGAGTGCTCTTCACAAGGGGACAATGAAAATGACATTAATGTTTTGTCTCCATCCTCATCTACACACTCTTTACAGGATAAAATGATTGAACTTAAAAGTTTTATTAAAGAATGTTATGATATGATAGAAAAGACTAAAACTCAACCTTCTGCACCTCCTGAATCTCTTTTAGATATGGTAATTCCATCCTCTTTACCCCCTCCGGCTTTTCCTCCTCTACCCACTTGGGAGAGTCACTCTACACATTCCTGCACATCAATAGGCAAGTGTAGAAGCTCAGATCCTCAAGGAAATGCTTCTCAGAAACAATCTCCTGAGGGAGCACGTTGAGGCGAACTGCCATGTCTTGAGCAAAGGGATCTTATCTCCTACAATGGACATTTGTATTGTTTCCACCTTTTTGCTATTGTGAATAATGCTGCTATAACCACTAGTATTCAAATGCATGTTCAAGTCCCAGCCTTGATTGCCTTTGGGTATATACCTATGACTGAAATTGCTGGATCCTGTGGTAATTCTCTGTTGCCTTTGTGAGGAATTGGCATATAATTTTCCAAAGCATGGCTGCACCATTTTACATTCCAACCAACAAGGCATGAAGGTTTTGACTTCTTCATATCCTCACCAACACTTGGTATTTCCAGTATTTTGATTATAGCCATCCTAATGTGTCCAAAGTGGTGCTTCGCTGTCATTCTGTGAGCTTGACAAATGAATACAGACCCATAACCACATGATGGTGGTTTTTAAGGAGAAATTGACACACACAGATGCACTATTTGGAAAGCTCCCAGACAAGGAGAAAGAGGTCTCTCAGAAGGAGATAGGGCGAAAGGGGCCACACCTGCCCAGCCTGTAAGGTAAGCCTGGAGCAGGGAGTGGTGTGGGGAAGGGCCCGAACCCTGAGAATCTGCATCCTTGGACCTCACCTGGACACTAGACATGGTGAGGTCAGAGATGTTGCTGCAGTCTGGTGGCTACTTTCATTGCCTCTCACCCTCCATACCCCAGACTCTCTTCATGTCTCTTTGATGGTCCATATCCTTTGTTCCCTACTGCCTACTTGGCTTTGATCTGTGCTAAGGACCTGCTTCCAGGCTGTAGTTGTCAGGGTGCTGCAGAGGGGCAGAACCAATAGGACATATATCAAAGGAAATTTATTAGGGAAAGTTAGCTTACAGATTCACAAAGGCAATGTCTCTCAATAGGCCATCTGTGAGCTAGAGAACCAGGGAAGCTGGAGTGTGGCTTCGTGGCTCAGTGCAAGCCAGAAAGCCTCAGAACCAAAGAAGCCAACAATGGCAGCCTTTAGCCCAAAGCCCAAGGCCTGGAAGCTCCAGGAGGCACCTGTGCAAGACCTTGAGTCCAAAGGCCAAAGTCCCTGGGGTTGATGTCGGATGGCAGGAGGAGGAAACTGCATCCCGCTGCAGGAGGGGCTGAGAGGGAGCTGAGTGTCCCCCTTCTTCTACTTGCTTTGACCTAATAGGGCCCAGGCTGCTGGGTGGTGCCCACCCACAATGAGGGTAAGTCTTCCTCTTTCAGCACGCTTCCCCACAGCCCATCTCCTGAGAACACACTCGTGGCCACACCCAGAAACAGTGCTTCACCAGCTAGCAGGTCGGTCCCCTCCGTCCAGTCAATTCAATGCCTAGTGTAAACCAGCCACACACTGACTTTGATTTAGCATGATCTCTGAAAGGAAACATGGTGAGGAGAACCTTGGAGAGCAGGTGTGTTTGCACGGCTGTTTGCCAACTGCTTGTGTGCTTGTTGGCCTTGGTGAAGTTGGGAACGTCCTCAGACATCATTTCCTCATTCAGAAGCCCAGCAGAGCCGATCCCACTTGCTTCTCTGCCACCAGCATGAAGTGTCAAAACTTTTACCTGGTACCGCCTTTAATTTACATATGCTAAGAGTCATGATGCCCCCAGACTCATCCACATGGACACATTAAATATGTACAGCTCTCATATGTCAATCATACCTCAAAGTGTTTAAAAGAAGAGTCACGGGCACATATCTGTGCTTCATACTCTATGCACCATTGTGTCTAAGTAAGTGGCAGCCTTCTTTTCAAATCTGAATTTGGGGATATGAAGAGAAAATCAGTACAAGACTTTGATGACAGATCTAATGTTGCCTTTTAAGAAAATGTCAGCTATAGCATGGCATCTGATGGTGGTGGAGGTGAGGGGAAGGAGGAGTACTATATTCTGCCTGGAAAGATCGCTAGAGATCATTACATTCAGTAAAGCAAAAGGAGGTTTATCACCTGAATTTAGAGAGTCTGGATCTTGGGTCAGGGATTATGTTCTGATCTATGCAAGTGTTGAGAATGACAGGGTGAAATTTCAGCCACTGCGCACCATACAGGTGACTGATGAGAGGACTATTCCTGGGCAGATCTGCAGCAGGCTTTGCTTGGGGCAGAGTCTTCTCCTGATTCCATTCTGACTTTTCATACATATTGAGAGGGCTGCATGAATCAGATCAACCCAGCCTGGCCAGATGACAGTTTAGTCTCAGGTTTTGGGCCTCCAAGGAGGAGTGAGAACAATAGCTAACCCCATGCTCAGTATGTGCTGGCATTTGGGCGTTACTTCACCCTATTCTCACAGGAGCCCAAGAAGCAAGGCCTTGACGTTCTTATTTTGCAGTTTTGAGGAGGTTAAATAAGCTATCCATGTGGCTCTTGCAATGTCTGTTTGCCCATAATTCCTACCCACAATGAGCCAAACAACTGCAATGAGCCCCTTCCTCCCAGACCTGATGGGGCAGGGACATTAAATCATGTCTCAAAGAGTCTGACTTGGAGCAGAGGCAGCTTCACCTGTGGGGCCTGGAACCCTGTTCCAAGTCTGGCTAGAACTCAGTCTGTGGTTATCATGGATGAATTAGAGGAAATGGTGGTGACCTGAACTGAAGCTTCTCTTCTCCACCATCACCTATCAATCCTGCTGACTTTCCTGAGAGAGATGTGAGACTCCGGGACTGCTGGCTCCTAGAACTCTGGAGTCATTCTGCAGACAAGCATCACACTGGGGACCTTCCAGCCCCACCCTCAGGTGCCTGGTTGTACTGGGGAGATCCACATTTCACCCCACATTTCTTTAAAATGCTTCTAGGAAATAACACTAAGCCTGGTACCATAGCTACTTTCAGAGATGGATTTAACAGATAAGCCCCAGTCATGGGCGGAACCACCTGAGATAACAAGGCACTGGGGAGGACCATGTTCTGTGTAGGCTGAATCCAGAAAATAGAAGCCTAGACTCACTGGTGTAAAATGGATTCCAACTGATAAATTGGGTACAGAATGTCCACTTTTTTAAGTCCTATGTCATTGGTGTGGCTGAGGTTGGAGTGGAGCCAGGAGGTCCAGAGGTGGGATTTTTTATTTCACCACCTCCCCTCAGTTTGCTTAGTTCCCTGCCCGTGGTGTAAAACTCTGTCTTGGTATCATCTTAAAGTTCAAGGCAAACAAGATGTGTAAGGTTTCTTTGACTCTTTTTTTTGAGGACAGAGTAAGTCTCTGTTGCCCAGGCTTGAGTGCCATGGCCTCAGCCTAGCTCATAGCAACCTCAACCTCCTGAGCAAGAGATCCTCCTGCCTCAGCCTCCCAAGTAGCTGGGACTATAGGCACAGGCCACAAAGACCAGCTAATTTTTCTATTTTAAATAGAGGCAGGTCTCACTTTTGCTCATGCTGGTCTTAAACTTCTGAGCTCAAGGGATCCTCCCATGCCCACCTCCCAGAGTACTAGGATCACAGGCCTGGCCAAGTTTCTGTGAATCTTCTTTATGTTCTTAAATGTACCTTCTGACTGTCATATTCACTTTGGCCAATTTTTGTCCCTTCTCTACCTTGGTACATTTGAGATACTCTTTGGATTTTCTTTGGCTGTTTAGCATTTAGCTTTTCTTGCTCACCCCAGTCTCTCCTGGGCTTCATCCCTATGGTTTAGAATCATCTTCACTTTAACAAAACTGTCTAACTGCCTCTTCCTGAAATAGCCTCTTTGAATTTACCAATTTCTTTTTAAGCCTCCCAGTTTCCTTTTCTTGTTTAGCAGCACAACCATTCATTCAGCTTTTCCCTAACTAATGGCCATGTCTTGTCAACGTTTTGCTTTGTAAACATAGTAATTACACAGTAGACTTCTTTCACCTCTCATCATCGTTCACCCCTGGGGTATTTCCTGCACCAGATCTTGTTTGTGATAATTCTTCCTGGGCTAAGCAGACCCCTCCAAAACTCAGACTTTTCTGCTTATCTGGTGAGGGGCCTTGGTGACCTGTATGTATCACCTGATGACAGCTGTCCTCATTTTGCAAATTCCTGAATCTTACTGAGCATTCCCATATCTTCAGAGTGTTCAGGGTTATCCACACCTTCCAGAGTATTTTCAAAATTATGTGGTTGAAGCTTATGAGAGTGGGCCTGGGTCTGCATGTGTGTGTTCTGTCAGAGTGCAGAAAGTGGCCAGGTCATTTCTCACGGTTTTAACTACCCATGTCGTGTTAACGCTGAGCATCAGAATTTGAGAGCAGATGTTTTTGCTAACTTTCAAAGGCCTAGGAATATATAGTTTATATTTGCTGTGAGAATTCTTCTACAAAGTGCCCCCTACACTGCCACCCAGTGCAATGAACGGTTGGGGGTTGAGGTTCTACACACAAACTCAGGTTGCTGGGAGGTCTTTTTTTTTTTTTCAATGTTAAGTTTTATTCTGTACTTAGCTAACTGGTTCTAACATTTCCTCACAAACAAAGTTATATTAATTTAATATTGTTGGAATGAGATGGGAAGTAAATGCGTAAAATGGCCATCATTATATTGTTGGAATTTGGCAGTACTTTTTATTTTAAAAAAGGGTCTTAATATTTTACCCTGGCTGTTCTCAAGCTCCAGGGCTCAAATGATTCTTCTGCCTCAACATTCCAAATAGCTGGGGCTGTAGGCATGTGCCACTGCTCCCAGTGAGAAATACATTTTCACATAGCTGAATAGTTTTTAGAAAGTAAGATTCCCAGAGTGGTATGGTAATTCCTCATCCCCTGGCAAAGTCCTCTAAATTCATTTATTTATTCAACATTTAGTGGATGCTCACTTTGTTAAACGCTGGGTGTCTTTGATCAGAACCTAACATCTAAAGGACACTTCCTACTTGCTGGAGTTTTTATAAATATGTTCTCTTGTTTATCAGGAAGAAATAAACCCTGTTTTCTAGCCTCACTGTGCTTACAGTTTAGGGAGCCAGACACACAAGCAGTCAGAACGTCATGTGGTCATTACCAATACATGAGGGAGCCGCTAACTCGATGTGGGTGAATCAGGATGGGCTCCATAGCTGGACCCTGGGGCTGGCCTCACATGAGACCCTGTCTTTGTTTTTTTCAACAAACTCTTCTTAGTTTTGCTTTGTTTACTCTTTTTTTTTTCCAGTTTTAACCTTAGAATCATCTCCAAAATAGAAAAAATGAAAACAAATTTCCTTTGAAAATGTCATGCCTAGCACAGAGTAGTGTCCGGTAATATGTGTTCCACAATAAAAGGAAGTGAATGGTCATTACTGAATGTGTGTTCCTTTTTCTTTTGTGTGGTTACCAATGATAGTATAAAAGTGAATAAAAGTTTTCTTTTAAAGGGTAGCCCTGCTGCACACTGCTCCATACCACTTTCTGGGGTAAAGATGGTCACATTGGAATTGATACCCATAACTGAATCAAATGGGACGTAATATTGGAAAGATAAACCAAAACAAAATCAAAAGAAAAGAAAACAAGCTAAGGAGAAAGCCATACGGAATCAAAGCTATACTTTTTTGAATATGCCCTGTGGTTTGTTTGTTTATTTATTTATTTACTTACTAACCTGCCTTGTGGTTTTTAGATTTGACTTTGGAAACATAAATATTTTATATAATTATTTTTTAAATTAAATATTTTTTTAAAAACTGGACCATATACTTCTAATTTTTTCATATGTCTTTCCACTTCTGAGTTGTAGTCAGCTGAGGTGCGGTAGAGCCAGGAGAAGGAAAAGATACCTGCAGAGAAAATCTGCAAGTTCTGTGTCCTAAGGGTGAGCTGATTCCTCAGAGGCCTTTGTTCCTTAGAGCTGGATTCTCATATCTTCCTGACAGTCCCTATGGCACCAAGGCTTCTACTCATTGGAGAACCCCACTCCATTCCTCTCATTTATGTGGCATTTGTCTCCCTAGTAATGCAAAAGAGACTCATTTGGAAGGAGAATTATGTGAAATTACATGCAAATATTTAACTCTAAGTATCTGCATAACTCAAAAGTAATATTTACCAACCTTAACATTGCTCCAAAGTGATTATTAGTAACCTTTTTGATTATTTGCCTTATTCACATTTTAAATTATGATAGAATATACATAACATAAAATATACCATCTTAACCATTTGGGGGGCAACTCTGTTGCCCAGGCTGGAGTACAATGGTGGGACCATAACTCACTGCAACCTTGAATGACTGGTCTCAAGCCATCCTCCTGCCTCAGCCTCCTGCCTACAGGCATGTGCCACCATCTCTGACTTGTTTTAACACATTGTTAAGGTACAGTTCAGTGATGTTATGTACAGTCACATCACTACCATCCATCTCCAGAAACTTTTTCATTTTCCCAGACTGAAATTCTGTCCCCATTAAATAATAACTCCCCATTTCCCTATTTCCCCCCAGACCCTGGCAACTACCATTCTACTTTCTATCTCTACATCTCTATTCTAGATACTTCATATAAAATGAAATATTAAAATATTTGTCCTTTAGCATTTGGCTTATTACATAAGTACATTAACATGGTTCATCCATCTAGTAGCTTATATCAGAAATTCATTCTTTTATGACTGAGTAACATTCCATTGTGTCTATATACCATGGATAAAATGAATGACATTTTGTTATTCATTCATCTGTTCATGGACACTGGGGTTATTTTCTACCTTTTGGCTGCTATAAGTAGTGCTGCTCTTGGGAGGCTGAGGCAAGAGAATCGCTTAAGCCCAAGAGTTTGAGGTTGCTGTGAGCTGTGGTGCCACGGCACTCTACCACAGGGCAACAAAGTGAGACTCAGAAAAAAAAAAAAAATAGTGCTGCGAACAGTGTACAAATATCTGTTCAAATTTGTTTTGAGCAGATACTTAGAAATGGAACTTCTGGATCATACAGTAATTCTGTGTTTAACTTTTGCCAAACTATTTTTCACAGTTGGCTACATTTTAACATTCTTGCCAACTATGCACCATTTCCCCACATCCTCATCAACACTGTTATTTTCCTTTCCTTTTTTTATCTAATGAGTATGAAGTGGTATCTGATTGTGGTTTTGATTTGCATTTCCCTAATGACTAGTGATATTGAGCATCTTTTCCTGTTATTACCGGTAATTTGTATATCTTTTTGGGAGAAATGTCTATTTAAGTCCTTTGTCCATTTTTTAATTGGGTCATTTTGGTTTTCTGTTGTTAAACTGTAGGAGTTCTTTGCACATTCTGAATATTGATCACTTATCAGATATATGATCTTCAAACTCTATAGATTGTCTTTTCACTCATAATGGTGACCTTAGATGAGGACAAGTTTTTAATTTTGATGAAGCCTAGTTTATCTATTAAATATTTTTTTCTTTTTTCCTTTCTTTTTTTTGAGACAGAACCCCAAGCTGTCCCCCTGGGTAGAGTGCAGTGGCATCATAGCTCACAGCAACCTCCAACTCCTGGGCTCAAGTGAATCTCCTGTCTCCACCTCCCAAGTACCTGGGACTACAGGTGCCCACCACAACGCCTGGCTATTTTTTGGTTGCAGCCATCATTGTTATTTGGCGGGCCAGGCTGGATTCGAACCCGCCAGCTCAGGTGTATGTGGCTGGTGCCTTAGCTGCTTGAACCACAGGTGCTGAGCCAAATATTTTTTTTTCTTTAGTTGCATGTGTCGTATCCAAGAAATCATCACCAAATCCAATGTCATGAAAAATTTATTTTATGTTTTCTCTTAAGAATTTTGTAGTTTTATGGGCAGTGCCTGTGGCTCAGTGAGTAGGGTGCCGGCCCCATATACTGAGGGTGGCGGGTTCAAACCAGGGCCCAACTAAACTGCAACAAAAAAAATAGCCGGGTATTATGGCGGGTGCCTGTGGTCCTAGATGCTTGGGAGGCTGAGGCAAGAGAATCACCTAAGCCCAGGAGCTGGAGGTTGCTATGAGCTGTGATGCCATGGCACTCTACCAAGGGTGATAAAGTGAGACTCTGTCTCTTAAAAAAAAAAAAAGAATTTTATAGTTAAATTTTGTATGTGGCAAAATTCATTTTTAACAATGTTTATGGCTATCCCTGACATCTTATACAAAGATGGATTCACACTTCAAAACACTTAAACCTATAAAAAGCAGACTTTTCACATCTACCTAGACTAGATATTATCTGTGATAACCAGATTTTTATTTACCTTGGAAGTTTTGCCTGTAGTTTCCCTTTGGGTTTGGGCTGTTAAATGCAGAATAACCAAGACACTGCTGCTGGCTGCGTTTGAGATGCTACAAAGACTTGGCATTCAAAGCAGGAGACTGAAAATTATCCAAGGGGGGGTCATCTTTAATTGTTCATAATAAAAATAATCATAGGCATGGTGCTTTCAAACTGGGTTTCAGTGATATTCAGGATCTTGGGATGGGCTCCGGATTGGGAGAGGGTAACCAGATGTAGGTACTCTGGGAGACTGGCTGTGTACCAGGGGCTGCTGGGTGAGAACTCTCTCAGCCTCCTGGAGAAACAGTAAGAACTCCATGGTGGCTGTGGACTCAGGGCAGCCTCCATGGTCCTCTTGTCTCCTTTGCTGGGCCACTCTGAGGGAGGCATAATTCAGTGCAGTTTAATTTGGTTTGGAAAATAAGCTTATGATTTCCGCCATGAACTCATCCCTACTCTTCCCTAGTTCAATAATTGCCATCTACTTTTTTTTTTTTTTTGGCTTTTTTCCTGTATTTCTCTGGAATAAAGTCATGTGCAGTACAATGACGTTTTAGTCAATGATGGGCCACATGTATATAGTGGTCTCTGTAGGATTATGACACTGTGTTTTTACTGTACCTTTTCTATGTTCAGACATATTTAGAAACGCAAATAGTCACCACTGTGTTACAGGTGCCTACAGTACTTACCACAGTGACTTGCAGTACAGGTTTGGGCCCAAGAGCAGTAGGCCAGGTGTATACCAGGCTGTTCTACCTGCTCTGTGATGTTCACACAGTGACAAAACTACCTGAGAATACATCTCTTACAATATAACCCTCTCGCTAAGTGCTACATAACTGTATTTTAAAGTGAAACCCAGACACCTTGTATTTTACTTACATGTATTTTATTAAGCATCTCTCAGATTTTAGGGCTTTTTTTCTTTCCTGTATAATCACAATGTCATTATCACACCTAAGGTTAATATGAATCCTGAGTGTCATATAATTTCAGTGCAAATTAACATTTTCCACTTGTCCCCCAAATATATTATCTCAGCACAGTGTTATACAGATTCCCTCTGGCTGTTTCCTGAGAACTGATCCCACACCTTCTGGTCTGAAAGACCACAGTTCCTTCTGCAGTACAGTAAGAGTTGTATACCCCTATAGGGGCATGTGGCCTCCAGCTGCTGCCATGGGGTCTGGGTGAGCTGTATTGCCAATGCCAGGAGATAGGGAAGCTGCCCACTAGAGGATAGCAGAGGGACATGGGGGCTGCAGCTCTGAGTTTAGACATTGCTGTGGTCAGGAGCAGGCTCTGAAGTGACATGACTTGTGTGTAGGTCCTGGCTTCTTACCTCCACAGCTGTGTGACTTTGGGCAGGTAGCAATACCTCTGAATAGGAACCTCCATTTCTTCAGCTGAAAAATGGGCATAAATAGGGTACTTGCTTCATATTAAATTCTGCACATAAAGTACCTAACCGTGTTGTTAAGTATTCAGGGAATATCACCACAATCTTCATAGGAATCATTTCTGGGGTGATTGTTGAGGTCCTAATGAAGATCTCAGGCCACTGCAGCTGGGGCCCTGGAACTCGGCTATCTCCGTGAGCGTTGCATGGCCCAGGGAAGCCAGCGTGACAGGAAACTCAGTGTTTTGGAAAGTAGCCCCTCTTGGAAAAACAATGGTGTTTTGATGTCCAGTACAGTGCCCAAGCCCAGAAATTCTGGTAGACTGTCTGTGCTACTTGCTTTTTAAGACCCTGGGACCTCTGCACCCTTGTTCTCTGAGGAAAGTCATTTTCACAAAGTCTTCTCTGACTCAAGGGACACCAGCAACTTCCACCAGCGTCTTTCCTACCTACTTGTCTTTAAACCCATGTATATCTGGTTTCAAAGATAAAACTGCCCTCAGGTATTTTCCCTAAATGTTAATTAAAAACATTATTTTGATTTCTGCGACACTCCCTCCATGGACACAGGAAAGGAGGGGGTTGGCTGGTACCTGCAATGTTTGCTGTCCAGATGAGACCCATTTTAGGGGAGCCCACCCAGATATTTCCTGGGCTTTGGGCCTTAATGCTGATGTGGAGGATACTGGAAGGAAAGCGAAACTTCCAAGTAAAAGGAACCAGAGCTAGCAACATCCCCAACATTGGGCAATAACTAAGTGACATGCAGGTTATATAAGAAATGACACTTGTTTTGAGTCTGGAGGCCAGTTCTTTCTACAGTAGTCCAACTCCTCATAGCCCAGGGGAGCAGTTGTTCCAGTTAGTCCAGGATAATCCTGGTTGGTTTCCATTGTGTCCCAAACCCTCACTGAATTCTCCTGACCTCTCCAGGCATCTTGGCAACTTGTTGGCTCTTCTGGCTAAACCCTGGTACCGTCCCATCTCACATGTAAATCTCCTGAACAGACACCCCAGTGGGGTTCAGTGGGACCTACCAGGGGGCCCATGCATCATCTGGCTCTACAAAGCAGGCCCTGTGGGACCCCCATTTCCAACTTCTTCCCTACCTACTTTCCCCATAGCTCAAATCTCATGCTCTCTCCTCCCCAATCTAGCTGTGTGCCCACCTGTGTCCAGGCCCTAGGACCTGCCTTAACTGGAACCAGGGGCCTGGGAGGCTGTCCCTTTAACTGGCACCTGCCTTCTCATGTTAATTCTCTCTAGGTCTCGATTTTCTCATCTGTGAAATGGGAACAATCACTCTTACCTCACAGGACTGCCTTGAGCATCAGAATGGCAAACTTCACCCATTAGAATCAACAATCAAATTAATTCTAACCTGTGACACAGATGGCTTGTGCTATACTTCAGAAAGGTTTTCTTCTCTTATTCCACGTCTTGTTGGGAGGAAAGGGAAAGAAGGAAGGAAGGATATAGTGACTGCTATAAACATAACATGTTTTCACTTGAAGAGGGTTCAAAGCTGTTTTTCATTTCCAAGATGAATCTTCACATGTCCTTCAAGGATTTTGCTTCCAGATTAGGCAACATGACAATGATTAACCACTGCTCCCTTTGGGACCAAACTCATTAAAAAACCTACTGGTGCCTAATAAGGAGACATAAAAAGACACTCTTTTGGGGACATTCTGCTTATGCTGTCTGCTTTTCATTTAAACAAGCCATTTGTTTTCAGGCAAGATGGATTGCTGGGCTACACTGGTGACTCAGTACCCTGCATAAACATGGGTAAAACTGGAAGATCCTACGGCTCTGGCTTAGGGAAATTCCACCCTGCGTGGCCCCTCTGTCCATCCCATCATGGGCTGATGCTTCTCCCCATCCTCCAGTCTCTGTTTCTCCTGCTCAGTTTTGTGAGCCCCAGGATGACTTCATGGCTTGCTTGTTTTAAGAATCCTTGGGTTGCCTAGAAAATAACTTCTTCCAGTAAATGTAAATAAAAGTACTTAAAAGTAATGTCAACAGCCACAGCCTCTCAGCCTTTTATGGCTCTTTACTGTTTAGAAGCTGCTGGTCCAGTCAATGCTCCTTATAGAACCAAAACAACAGCCTGGGAGGGGCTGGGCACTGACGCAAAGGAAGGCCAGAAGAGTTGGGTGATGCAGGTTGGGAGTCACAGAGCTAGCACTAGAATCCTGACTCTGACACCTTGGGTTCAGATTCTGTCTCTACTACTTTATATTTCGGATCATAGAGAGGTGATTTAAATCATTTGAGCCTTCGTTTTCTCATTTGCATGATTAGTTAATAATGCCTGCATGGAAATCCCCAGTGTGGCAGCCAGCACAGAGCAGGTGCCCTGGCCCTCTGCCTTTATTCTTGCTAATGTCCCGCCCATGTTGTGGACAGGCGCACACTGTGGGTCCCAGAACACGATGGTCACAGCAGTGAAAGTGGAAGAGGAGCATGGTAGGCAAGATCTAAAATAGCCCTGAAGATTTCTGCTTCCTGGAGTGCACACTTTGTGTTCTCTTCCCTTGAGTACAGGTGAAACCTGTGAATATGAGGGGCTGCTGCTGCCATGATTATGTGACATTACGTGGGAAAGGGATTTTGCCAGTATAATTAAGGTTACCAGTAGTCGATTTTGAGTTTACCAACAGGTTATTCAGGTGGGCCTGACCTGATCACATGAGCCCTTCAATACTGGGTCTGGAGATGAAAGACACAAGTCCAGGGGATTGGGGCATGAGAGTTCTTTGGAGGGGTCCTTGTGGCCAGGAACTGTGGGCAGCCTCTGGGAGCTAAGCGGAGCCCTCGTCCAACAACAAGTAAGAACCTGGGGGCTTCTTTCCTACAACTGCAAGGGACTGCTAATCCTGCTCATAGCCACAGGACCCTAAAAGATGGAGGCCCTGCAGCTCTGAAAAGGAACATGGACCTGGCAGTACTGTGATTTCAGCCTTGTGACACCATAAATGGAGAGTTGAGATTTGTTACCTACAGAAACTGCAAGTTAAACTTTAAGGCTAAGTTTGTGGTAATTAGTTTTACAGAAATAGAAAAGGAATACAAGGGGCATGGCCCCTTTAAGGTGACTGTAAATGTTTTGTATTGCTGCAAACAAATTACCACAAAACAGAATGGCTCCTAGTTTCTTAGAGTTAGAAGGGTAGGCACTGCAGCTTAGTGCCTCTGCCTCAGTGTCTTGGCCTGGTTGTTCCTGTGCTGCCTCCTTCCACTTCATTTAGGTCCCTATTTTAGGACCTCCTCCAAGGGGCCTTCCCAGACATGTTGGCACCCATCACTCTCTGTCTCCCATAGAAGCGCTTAATTTTTTTTTCAAGCACTTGTTTTTTTTTTGTTTTTTTTGTTTTGTTTTTTATTTTTTTTTTTGAGACGGAGCCTCAAGCTATCCCCTGGGTAGAGTGCCATGGCCTCACAACTCACAGCAACCTCCGACTCCTGGGCTCAAGCGAGTCTCCTGCCTCAGCCTCCCAAGTAGCTGGGACTACAGGCGCCTGCCACAACGCCCAGCCATTTTTTGGTTGCAGCCATCATTGTTGTTTGGCAGGCCTGGGCTGGGGATTCGAACCCGCCACCTTAGGTGTATGTGGCTGGCGCCTTAGCCGATTGAGCCACAGGCGCCGAGCCCATAGCACTTGTTTTGAGTTAAATTGTGGTCCTCAAAAAGATATGTAGGGGGGAGGGGCCAGATGGCTGACAGGCACCAGCCTCCAACAGAAGCTCCCATCCAGAGGACAGGATAATGTCCGGAAAATACCCAATAAATTTGAAGATTGGGAGCCCAGCTGAGAGAGAAGAGTGATATCTGCAGGACCTCTGCTGAGGCAAGTTGTGACTCCAAGAAAGCAATTTATAGGTACATAATACATCCCAAAATAAAAGTGCCCATCCTCTCCCCCAAGAAAGTTGTGGTTTTCTCTTTGTTTTCTCTTCATCTGCTCCTATAAGTTTTCAATAGGTGAGCAGTGAACTGAGGACCTATTTATCTCACCCCATGTGTGAGAACCACAGGAAGGGGGTTCTTACTCCCCTAGAGGGACCCTGCTGAGATTCTAAACACTCTCTCGCCTGGCAGAAAAAACGAACAAATGTTTTCACTGCCATTTTGAATTTCCAGTCCACCCTTCCCCCCTTGCCTACAGAAACAGTGAGGAGGGGCACAAGAACAGTGTCCCCCACTCCCGCGAGACCAAGCGCCCAGTCCCAGTACTGCACACAGAGACCTGTTAGACCCATGTGCATTCCTCAGGTGGCGGTAGAGGAGTCCCCTATTCCAAGCACCCATGCGGGAGGCCCCAGAACTGCTTGCTAGAGCCACGTGAGACCAGCAGGGGGCAGC
>NW_003852656.1:954836-957012 GCF_000181295.1 Otolemur garnettii | reverse complement strand
GTGGCGGGCCCAGAAATGCTTGCTAGAGCCATGCCTGCCCCGCAGGGCCGACAAAGGAGTCTCCCGCTCCGGGCGGGCCCAGAACTGTTTGCTAGAGCCATGCACATCCTGCAGGGGGTAACAGAGGAGTTCTCCACTCCAGGCTCCTGCACTGGACGGGACCAGATCTGCTTGCTATTGCAGCAGGCATCCCACAGGCTGAGGCTGAGGCTGAGGAGTCCTCCACTCGGGGCAGGCCCAGAACTGCTTGCTAGAGCCACACGTGCCCCAGGGGAGTTGGTGGAGGAATCCCCTGCTCTGGGCGGGCCCAGAACTGCCAGAGCTGTACGCTCCCGATATCCCTGGCCAGCCACCTGAGAACTACAAGAGGACAGTCGGTTGAGAGGGAACCATACTAGAAAGGTGATACCCCGAGGAGAAGAGCAGCAGCCACAGCAATGGGAACAACAAGGCTCACACCCCTGAGGCTCTTCTGGACAGACACACTCTGCCTCTCTGGGCAACCAGAGGAAGCCAGCATCTTCTCCAGTGGCAGCCACTGACTGAACAGTTCTGGTACAGACTCCACACGGTGTAAATTCAGCTTGGGGCGGAATCAGCAGAAAAACTCTGGTAATTTGAATAACCAGAGTAGATCAACTCCCCCAAGGAAGGATGGGGCAGATGCAATGGAAGATCCCATCAATAAACAGATGGCTGAGATGTCAGAAATCAAGTTCAGAATTGGATAGCAAATAATATTAACAGAATGGAAGAAAGGAGGGAATTAGAATTTCAAGAAATTATTCAAAAGATGTCTCAAGAATTCAGTGATTTCAAAGATAAAATGACCAAATATTTTGAAACACTGAGGCAAGAGGATGCAGCCCTCGAAGATCTGAAAAATATGGTAGAATCCCTTGGTAACAGAATGGAGCAGGCAGAAGAAAGGATCTCTGACATTGAAGACAAAGCTTCTGAACATGCCCAAGCATACAAGGATGAAGAGAAATGGAGAGCAAAAACATACCAGTCTCTCAGAGAGTTCTGGGATGATTTGAAGAAAACTAATATTTGTTTTAGAGGAATCCCTGAAGGTGACGGAGTGGCTTCACAAAGCACAGTGGCTCTACTTCATGAAATTATGAAAGAGAACTTGCTAGACATGCCAAGAGATTCTGAAATTCAGATAGCGGACAGTTTTAGAACCCCAGCATGACTCAACTCGAACAAGACATACCCCAGGCACATCAAAATTAACTTCACTAAAGTTAATATGAAAGAGAAAATTCTGAAAGCAGCTAGACGTAAGAAAACCATAACCTACAAGGGGAAGAATATTAGAATAACTGCAGATCTCTCTGCTGAACCCTTTCAGGCTAGAAGAGGATGGTCAGGGACTTTTAATCTCCTAAAACAAAATAACTTTCAACCCAAGATCCTGTATCCAGCTAAACTGAGTTTCATTTATGATGAAGAAATTAAATACTTTAATGAAATTCACACATTGAAGAAATATGCTATAACTAAAACAGCCTCAAAGATATTCTCAGACCTATCCACCATCACATAAGTAAACTCACACAGAAAATTTTGATCAAATTCCAACTTCCACAGTGGTGAAAGGATTAAAAATGTCCACTGGACTTTCAAAAAACTCAATACCCAAAATTATACCAGGTTTATCAATATTCTCAATCAATGTGAATGGCTTAAATTGCTCTCTAAAGAGGCACAGGCTGGCTGACTGGATACAAAACCTTGGGACAGATATCTGCTGCATACAAGAATCCCATCTTACCCTAAAAGACAAATATAGACTCAGGGTGAAGGGATGGTGATCTATATTCCAGGCAAATGGAAAGCAGAAAAAAGCAAGTGTTGCAATTTTATTTGCAGTTACAATAGGCTTCAAACTAACAAAAGTAAGCAAGGATAAAGATGGACACTTTATATTTGTTAAGGGTAATACTCAATACAATGAGATCTCAATCATCAATATTTATACACCCAATCAGAATGCACCTCAATTTATAAGAGATACTCTAATAGACATGAGCAACTTGATTTCTCCCAGCTCCATCATAGTTGGAAATTTTAATACTCCTTTGGCAGTGTTGGATAGATCCTCCAATAAGAAGCTCAGCAAAGAAATTTTAGATTTAAACTTAACCATTCAGCATTTGGATTTTTTTTT
>NW_003852656.1:937996-952159 GCF_000181295.1 Otolemur garnettii | reverse complement strand
ATATATTCCTTTTGGAAAGACATCTGGAGAACATTTAAAGAACTAAAAATAGACCTGCCATTTGATCCTATAATTCCTCTATTAGGTATATATCCAGAAGACCAAAAATTACACTATAATAAAGATATTTGTATTACAATGTTCATTGCAGCCCAATTCATAATTGCTAGGTCATGAAAGAAGCCCAAGAGCCCATCAATCCATGAATGGATCAATAAATTCTGGTATATGTACACCATGGAATACTATGCAGCCATTAAGAAAGATGGAGACTTAACTCCTTCATGTTTACTTCATGTTTACATGGATGGAGCTGGAAAATATTCTTCTTAGCAAAGTATCCCAAGAATGGAAGAAAAATTATCCAATGTACTGAGCCCTACTATGAAATTTATAGCTTTCATAGGAATACTATAACCCAATTTTAGCCCAGGAATATGGGGGGGAGGGGAAGGTGGGTGGAGGGAGAGTGATTGGTGGGATCACACCTATGATTCATCCTATAAGGGTACATTGAATCTCTCTAAATGTAGAATATAAATGTCTTAACACAATAACTAAGAAAAAGACATGAAGACTATGTTAACCAGTTAGATGAAAGTATTTCAAATTGTATACAGAAACAGTACATTGTACCCCATGATAATATTAATGTACATTGCTATGATTTAATAAAAAAAAAATTGTAGCCATTAAATGTTCAATTGTTAAATTTCCACCCCTGCACTTACTTAGTGTTACATTTTATAATGGGGCATGTCATTACAGTACTCCAGTGGCCAAGGCTGTTGTTCAAAGAATTTCTAAAAGTCAATGAAAAAAAAAAGATATGTGAAGCTCTAACCCCCACTACATGTAAATATGACCTTATTTGGAAATAGGGTCTTCGTAGATATAAGCACAGTAAGATGAGGTCACACTGGATTAGAATGGATCCTAATCAATGACTATCAGACAAGGGAAAATTTAGACATGGGGAGAATACTATGTGATGTCAGAGGCAGAGATCGGTGTGATGTGCGTATAAGCCAAGGATTGCTGGCGACCACAGGAAGCCAGGAGAAAGGCAAGGATGAATTCTCCCCTGGAGTATGACACTACAAACACCCTGATTTTGGACTTAGGGCCTCCAGAACTCTGAGGGAATAAATTTCCAATTGTTTTAACCTATTTAGTTTGTGGGTAGTTGCTACAGGCTGCCCGAGGAAACTATTACAGTGCTTCTTACTATCTTCTGTCATTCTCCATTTAGTTTATGGTGTCTGGTCTGTGTTTTTTTAGTGCAACAAAGTTTCTTGGGAATAATTGACTTTCTTTTGTTCACCATGGAATCCTCTACCCAAACCAGTACCTGGAACAAGACTCAATAAAAATGTGCTGAGTGAGTCGATGAATATTTATTTAGTAAAAATGTGTCCACAATATAAACCTTCTATGAACCACATTCCTTTACAGTTAGAAAAGTTAAGAAGGAAATATGACAAGTTCACTGATCTGTGGCAATATGAATTTTTCTCTTTGACATCTCACCAGGGAAGAGAAGATACTGAGTTTTACAGTAAAAATATTTTCAGTAAAAACTTCAAAGTGAAATTCAATAAAATAATTATTTAGTTATGAATAAGATAAAGGAACAGAACCTTTTAACATTTATTTTTATGTAGCTCACTGCTCTATTATCATAAAATGTTTGGGAACCAAATTTCACTGACTGCATGTTTTTGGAGCAGGTCATAGTTTCATTGGAAACAAGAAAAGAATGAGTCAGGATAACCCTTACAGTTCATTATGAAAGAAGTTGAGACAAAATTCTGGCTTTCTGAGGCTCCTTTGAGAATGTCATGAAGGCTAAGGACTCAGACAGAAGTGCCCATTCATGCAAAGTCTCACATGTAATTTCAGAGTTTTGAGAATTGCCTGCAGTCCAGGTAAAGAACTCTTGTTTGGAAGAATTTTTCAAAGCAAAGCCACATTCCTCACTGCGACTGACCTTAGTTCTCTTACTGAAATCTGTGTTCCTTTGGCCAGGGGAGAGGAGGGTGCAATGTGTCTACATTAAAGCTGAGCACTGTTTCTTTAGGTTACCGGGTTTGGGGGCGGGGGGGGGAGATGATTGGATCTTATTAAGGAAAATGAACTCGTTTGAGCACAAAATTATAATGATAACCTGATATGATTGTTCAGCATCTTTCTTTCAAAGCTCCCAAGGTGCTCTTTTTCTTTTTTTTCTTAAGCAACCATAAACAAACCCCCTAGGAATGCTGGATAACAGTGTAAGAGTCATAAGAAGGACACTCGGTAAGGTCTGAGGGAGTGCAGGGGTGTGGTTAACCAGCCTGTAACCTTGACCAGCAGAGATGAATGTTCAGAAGAATAGTAAATGCTATGTAAATTGTTTTCATACTTTGCTTTTATTTGCATTTTTATTGTATTTTGTATTGTTTTTTATTCCAAATATTTTCAGTTCCTGGTTGGTTAAACCCATAGATATGGAACCTATGGATATGAAGAGCCAACAGGATTAGCTTTTGAATCAGATTCTGCATCCCAGCTTTTCCAGTGACAAGCTGTATGACCCTGGGCAAGTTACTTAACCAACCTAAGCCTCAGTTTTTCCATCTATAAAATGGAAATAATAGCGTTTACCTTTTAGGGTGTTGTGAAAATTAGGAATTATGCATTATAAGCACCTGACCCAGAATTGTGAATAGTAGCAATTGCTGCCACAGCCATTGTTGAAATTATTAATATTGACAATATCTGACATTTCAGAATGGGTAACTCACATCTGGCTGTGCATCAGAAATATCTGGGAAGCATATAAGGAAAATCCTCAGACCCTACTGAAGATCTGCTGAATCAGACCTCCTTGGAGCAGGGCCCAAGTGTGCCAGGCATCTGCTGCCAGACTCTGCACCCTATCTGGGCTCCAGGAACCTCACCTGGATGGGCTACAGCTTCCAGCTGGGTCTCAGCTGACTCACCCAGGGGTCACGCATCCCTCAAGCAAAGGGAGGCCCCTCAAGCCCCTTTTCTATAGCTTCCCCACACAGCTTTCTGTCTCCACAGATATAGGCAGCTGCTCCCTCACCAGCCCCTTCAGTCCTTAGGGTTGTTTTAATGCATACCTAGGACTTTATTTTCATAGGTGTGGTAAGATGACAGACATAGAGACAATTGCTCAAAATAACAGCAGTTCCCACAGCACGCAGGGCCACACGGGGAAGTCTCAGCCAGGCAAGAGGAGGAGCCAGGGAGGAGCCTGGGCTGAGCCTTTATTGGGGTTTTCAGGGGAGAGAAGGGGGTGAGGCAGGGAGTCAAACTAAGCAAGTTTAGGATTGGCTAGTTTGAATAATTTCAGTAGGCTTTGGGCTATAGGGGTGGGCCATAGCTGTTTGATACCTGGGTTATTCAGGGCAGGGGAAATTTGGCTTGGTGAGTGAGAGGAGGCAAAGCAGAATGTGGGCATTAGGAGGCCAGTTGTTTGCTTCTCTGGAAATTAGCCTGGGGTGGGGGAGGTCTCTCCCAGGCCAGCAAGGTCCCAAGATGTCAAAGCATCAGAAAATATAAAAAACATAATTAATCAGGGGTGAGGAATGTGCCCACTGTCACTGTTCCAGGAACTGCACTGTGCCCTGTCCACAGCTCTGGAAGTAACTCTCTATTAACTACTCCTCAAATGAGCCATTAAGAGCACTCCCTGGGGCCCTGCCCAACATACAAGGAATCCCCAGTGACCTTGATGCAGCTGACCACTGCAGCAGGCAGTTTTTTGGGACCACCTTGTGCAGTGGAGCTGATAGTTTGCAAAACCTATTCAGATGGTGTGTTTAGAGCTTCCTGGTGTGTTAACTCCCTATAGACGGAAGACCTGGGAATGGTCAAGGCGTGGGCTCAGCCAGGAGAGGACTAAAGCATAGGCTTTTGTGTCTCCTGAGGGCTCCTGGTGACCACTGCAGCTTTCAGAGTGGGCAGCTGGTGGGTAGGTCCAGGAGGCTGGGCCAGGTCACTGGGACAGGAGACATCCATGTCATTGCACTACAGGAAAAGCCACTGTGTTCCGTGACAGTCCAGATCCTTCCAGGCAGAAGTACCAAGGACCCTGGGGAAATGTCTGGATTTCCAGCTGAGCGGGATGCTCATGCAGCATGGCCTAGTCTTGGGTCCACATTCTGGTTTATATCCAGCTCCCTGTCCTGCCCTCTGGCCTATTAAGGAGCTTAGATTTTAGGCCTTCCCAATCTTCCCTCCATGATCTTCTGCTCCACACTGGCTACTCCCCATGGATGGAACGCTAACTGTGGGTCTAGAGAGGAGGTGGGAACCTTCACAGCCTAGGGGAACTGCCTAGCTCCATGAATTTGGACAATTCTTCTGGGCCATCTTCAAAGCGGGAAAGACAGTTCTAACTTGCGAGCTGGGCTTGCAGGGGTCTGTGATCCTAGGAGCCTGGTTGGCTTATGGGCATTATACTCGGTGTGAGCGTGGCTCCCGGCTAAGGAAGGATGCAGAGCAGGGAAGGGGGAGCCAGATGGAGCCAGGAGGTTGTGGGAGCTGACACAGAGGAGGAGGGCACAGGCCCTAATGACCAGCTAGAAGGTCTTCCTTTCAAGGAGGGACCTTAAGGGAAGGCTCTATCTATGCATAAGCCAGGAGTTCCCATGAATTTATGAGTTTAGCAGCCAGCTGCTCTGTACTTGTAAAGCAAAGGCTGATGATGACCCCCCAGGTCTCTGGAATTAGCAAGATAAAGTTCTTAAGGCACAGATTGAGCTTGAGCATGCTGGAGTGACTACTTGCACTGTTAGACAAATGGGGTGAAAACATTGAAAAATAAGTGAACTACATTATGGTGACTGCCATAAGAAAGGCCAGTGGGAAGAGATGTCTAAGAAAAACAAAATAAAACCATGGGATGAAAGTTTCCTTTAGGCCTGTGCACAGGGAGCTGGTTGGATGAATAATCTTTGGAGATGTTTCTGTGGCCCATCCCTATGTGGCCATCAGGACTGTTGGAGAGGAACATCCACCTCCTCCCCATGGCCAATGCTGGTCATCACCTACTACAGGCAGCTGGGCTAGGAGATGGTCCACTGATGGCTCTGCTGACAGGGAAGGGGATCTTTAAAGACGGCGCAGTGGCAGACCTCCCCTGGCTCCATTACAAGTGTGGACGAACATGAGGGCAGTTCACGGCTGCCTGCCCTGCACTCAGCCCACCCAAGAGTCCTGGGTATGGGCCCTCCCCATGCCCTGGCTGCAGATGGCCCATCTCCTCTTCATTGATCCTCTCCATTTCATTCATCTCCTTTTCTATTCCAGGGACTGACACACCTTTAGTATGTGTGAGTCATGGCCCTTTGTAGAATGTTGTGGGGCTTATAAAGACAGTATCTCAGTGTAAGGATGTGAATGCTGCCCTGGAAGATAGGCCAGGACCAGGGAGAGTCAGGGAGGAGGTGAACCAGGGAGCCTATCCACTGTGCAGTATCCCCAAGGGAACAAGGCCCTTCCTAATCATGTTTAAAGTTGTGAATTTATCCACTTCTAGGCATATCCCCCAAAGGATTGAAAACAGGGACCCAGACAACAGATATGTGCATACCCACATTCATAACAGCATTATTCACATTAACCAGAAAGTGGAAGCAACCCACAAGTCCATTGAAGGATGAATGGACGAACAACATGGGGCATATCCACACAATGGGGTATTAGGCAGCTATAGAAAGCAAGGAAATTCAGATACACACTACAACACAAATGAGCCTTGAGGACATCATGCTCAGTGAAGTAAGCCAGTCACAAAAAGACAAATACTTTCTTTTTATCTACTGTCTACTATCCACTTATGTGGGTACCTAGAATAGTCAAACTCATAGACTAAAGGTGGCATGGTGGCTACCAGAGGCTGGGAAGAGCAGAGAACTGGGAGTTATTGTTTAATGCCTACAGGGTCTCATTTTGGGGGATAGGAAAGTTCTGGAGATGCATAGTGGTGATGGCTGCACAACATTAATGACTTCCTGTCACTGAGCTGCACATGTGCACAAGTGGGGCAGTTCTCTATCCGCATGCAGAACCTGCCACCTTCTAGTTCTTTCTCAGCGATGTCAAGGAGAAGGTCTGGTGTTGGTGCAGGCATGTCCTCAACACCTCTCCAGCACTTGCTGATGGCCCTTTGTTAACAAACAGAGCAGGCTCCAGCTGCTGTGTCTGGTTATAATTTAATAGCTTCCCTTCTTTGTATTTATTTTTAGAGTTTCTTTCTATTTTTGGCAAGTGGAACTGCTTTCTGTTTACCATAGTGTATAACACTTACTTTTAAAATAACTTTTTTAAAAAATGAGTCAATTTTTAAAAATTAAATCAGTAATAGGAGAGGATGTATGTGGCTCTGGCAGAAATCACAGAGAGGGTATGTGGTGGGGTGGGGATTTGGCAACACACAAGTGGAAGTTTGAGAGACCTAGATAATTCCTACATCCTTCAAACTAGCATGAATGTGATCCCGTCTCTGTGGTTCTCTCTGATAACCCACTCCTCAGTCAAAACAACACAAAAGCAGCAATGTTCAGAGCACAAATTTCTAGTCTGTCTAAAGAACACTTCCTAAGGCATGGAGCAGTGCCAGGCCACCCTGGCGCCCAACCCCCAGCTTAGAGACGCCCAGAGCAGACATCAGGGAGTGTTTGTCACCTACAGGTTGAGAGGCTGGGAGGGTCTCCTCCAGGGGCAGGGAGCAGCAATGCCCTTGAATTTCTACATGACCTACCTGACCTCCAAGCACTCTCCTTCCCAAAGGCCTCCAAGCAGCAGAAGGTCCTGTTCACCTCTTTGAAGATGGGGCTTCAGAAGAGGAGCAGTAACTGTGAAAGGGAGGGGGAATAAAATAAAGAACCCCAACTCTGGATGGAGTCTTGACTCACCTGTTTAGGAGTTTAGTGTTTGCTGCTGTAGTATTTCACATTTTCTATATGTATATATTTTATTCTTCCAAATAAATCCTCAGTGTAGGGACATTATAGTTCATCCAATCCTTACAACCCTGTAGGTCCTGTTAATGCCACCGTTTTAAAGATGTGGAAATGGAAACCTAGCAGAGGGAAGAGGCTGGAGAGGCAGTCAAAAGGCCCTTCAAGACCCTTGATGGTGGTTGGGTGACTTTGAGCTGAAGTGCCTCCTAGGTGCACAGCTGGGGAAGTAGAGGAGCATCCCTGAAATGGACTCCATGGGGACTATTCCCCTGGATGAGATTCAGAAAAGAGGAGGCACAGAGGGGAGGCTGAGGGAGTGGGGTGATGTACACGCAATGACTTTCACGTGGCCTTGCCTCCATGAAGGTCTCTGTCTCATAAAAGGCTTCCTCAAAGTCGTGGTGGCCTTTTGTTTCCTATAGAGAGTTAGACTGGGGGGAGTGTTCAGCAGGGAGCTGGGCAGGAGATGTACCCATGCCAGCCACTAGCTATTATTTGCCATCTCAAATCTCTCCCTCCCAGCACTGCAGCCCCTCACAGGCCACCGCTTTCTAACCTACTAGATCATCTACTTGCTCACCACATGTAGTACAATCACTTTACCTCATGGATCCTGTTAGAATGTGAATCCCACCAGGGCAGGGACCTTTGCTGTTCTGCTCATTGCTATGTCACCAGCAGCAAAGGGATCAGAACATGCTAGAATATTGATGCCAGAGAGGGCCTCTTCCTTGTGCACTCTGAAAGCAGCCCAGCCTTGTCTTGGGTGCCAAGGGCCTGTCCACTGAGGAGGGGCTCAGCCATGCATACAGCAGGCTTTCTCAGTGTCAGAGGGGTTATCTGCCTCTGTGTGAAGAATGCTTTCAAACTCCTGCCTGGGTTCCTGACCTCCTGAGAGAGAAAACAGATGCACCATTTAAGCCCTTCTTGTCCCTGGAGGAGCCCAGCATCTCCGGTTTTAGGGAGTCTAGTCAAGTTAAAGAATGTCTGGCCTTTGAACCCTAAGGGTTAATGACAACCTGGTGTTCCCAGGACCTGACTCTTGTAAGTCCCAGAGCTCACTGCAGCGTCTCTGGACTCACCACCTCAGAAGCCATCACCTGCCAGGGTCTTGATTAACAACTGGGAGGCCGACCCCTGTTTTTTGATGGGTTCAGTGTACATGTTGTGCAAGGCCGTGAAGATGGAAGTACTATTTTCTTTTGCCACTGGGAGGTCAGGAGTACATAATGAAATCCATGTCCCCCACCTGGCTGGGCTTTGGATATGCTTATTAAATGTAATGAACTTACATTTCATTACATTTAACAACCATGCATTAAATTTTTGTTGTCATTTGCAAGGTAGTTCACATAGGCAGCAGTGCATTTTGGAAGAAGACCGGGCTTAGAGCTGAAGACTTACTTTAAAGTACAGGGTTGCTTTGTCACCTTGGGCAACTCAACAAGAAAACTCTGCTGCATGAAAGTGTCATAAGGCTGGGGTCCCCACGGGATCTGAGGACCAGACCCAGCTTCTGGGCTGGTTTTGTTTGGCTTCCACAGTGTCTTAAAGTACTTGAATTATTAACAGTTTTGAAATTTAGATGTCCTTTAAAAATTCGGCTTTCCATGTTCTTTCATGGAAAATGGGATGCTGCAGCCACACAAAGCCAGCTTGCCTGCGTTTCCCAGTCAGGGCTGAGTAATGTCTGGAGCCTTCACATGTCGCCAGGGCTGTGCTGCCTTATGAATGAGAACATGCTTGTGATCATGTGTGTTACACTGGGAAGAAGTTATTTATTGTTTCTAAAGGGGCTATGTGAGCATGGAAGACACCCAAGTGACCGTCAGAGATGAGTGCCTTGAGGATATCATGCTAAGTGAAGTAAGCCAGTCACAAAAGGACAAATACTGTATGACTGTCCCCATGAGAGTCAGAGTGGACAAATTCATGGAGATAGACGGTAGGATGGTGGCTGCCAGGGGTTGTGTTGGGGGGAAGTAGGGAGTTAGTGTTTAATGGGTACAGAGTCTCAATTTGAGAAGAGGAGAAGGTTCTGGAGATGGATGGATGGTCTATTTATAACAATATAAATGTATTATACTTAATGCCACTGAACTATGCAGTTAAAAATGGCTAAGATGGTATGTTTTGTGTTATGTGTATGTTACTGCAATATAAAGTGGGTAGGTGAATGATGCCTGCACATGGGTGGTGGGGGTGTCGGATTTCTCCCCCTAAGCCATACCCTTGCCCTACTTGTGGTTGGGAAGCCCACAGCCCTCATTCAGCATAAGCTCTCTGCTCTTAGGCTGGTCTCCAAAGAGGAGCAGGCCTCCCGGTGTTTACACTATGTGGACCAGGCAGGCCAAAGGGCTGGTACCTGCACAGTCTCCACAGCTGCAAGGAAAGACCAAATGTTTGAGCTCTCCCTTGTTTATAAACGAAATGTCTGTTCCCACCCACCCCCCTGTGTTTATACTACAATGGCAGGGGCTGGGATGGCTGGTTTGCATTTGGAAGGCATCCTTGGGGAATTCTTTCTCCCATGCACCTCTCAGCTGCATGACCTCAGTAAGCTCTTTAACGTCTCCTACCTCGGTTTCCTCATCTATAAAACAGAGATATTAACATTACCCACCTCAGAGGGTGGTGTCTCAGTGACTGTTTCTAAAGCACTTGGAAGAAGGCATGGCATGCAGCTAAGTGCTCGATACATGTTTATTATCATTATTATTCCTGCCTTTTTCCCTTCTCGCTTCCACACCTTTCTAGACCCAGTAATGGCTTGACTCAACTGCCTAGGATGAGCTCAGGAGAAGAAAACAAAATCCACCTACATCTTGGACTGTCTAAAAAAATAAACCAGTTTCCCCGCATCTGATGAAAAGCAGAGTTTTGCAAACACTGAAAATTCATAAATGTTTGTTTATTCTCCAGAGGTAACAGGAAGAGATCTTTGTATTGCATGCATGTTACCTAGCCTAATGGAAATACCTTGGCTGTAGCTTAAAGGTGGGTAGCTCTCAAAATAACTGGAATCTCCAGAGCAAAACAGCCCATCAGTGCTGCTGCTGAAGTTCGATCACACTTAAAAATACATATATTTCCCTGTATTTAGCCTTGCAGTGAGGCGTGAAATTGCACCTAACCACCCTCTTATAGGCCCTTTGAACATGCAGCCTCCTTGCAACCTTTGGGCAAGGTGCATGGTGCCAGACTTCAGCTGGTTCTGCTTGCTAATTATTCCAAATAAATAGAAAATGATACCTTCCCTTTTTTTCCTCCTTTTTTTGCAGTCGTTTGCTCTTCATAAATGTTCACTAATTTTCATACCAATTTCCACTTTGGCTCTAGTTCCAAAGAGGGAGCCACAGGGACATTTGTTAATGAAAAATCTGGGAAATTTGATTTGGGAAACATTCTTTTCTACAGACATCTAATTGTTGAAAGGATCTGATTTGTAATTTGTAGTTAAATTTGTTAAATCCCGCAAGGTTTTGATTTTTGTTGTTGTTGTTTCAGTAATGCAGAGTCAAAATTGAGTTAAAAATTTTTTCCAACTTTATATTTGACCTGATTTTGCATTTTCATCGGCTGTTATGGATGGGGGGATATTAAGTCACACAACAATAGTAATTCAGGGATTATTCATTGGGAGTGATTTATAGAAACTTGAAGCTCTTAACATAATATTTTGTTAAAAATGTTTCCTCCTATTGTGCCTGATTTAATACAGATTCTTCTTTTGTTCTTTATTGCTTTAAATGATTGAAATAAGTTAAATGCATACAGGTTTATCTTAGCCTCAAATGCAAAGATAAAAGGAATCAATATGAAAAGCACCCTATATGTTACATCAATGACAGAAGAATGTTGAATTTTCATTACTGACTAGAGTAAATGCCTCAGCTGCTTTTGTTTAAAAGCTGTATTGGAGATTGGTCCAATTGCTGGGGGGAGGGGTACCTCTGACTTAACCTCTTGGATATTCAATGTCATCTGTGAAATGCTGGTAATAAAACAAGAGTTAAATTATGTGAAAATGTTTACCATGCATGGCACAGAGGACATGTTGAGTCTATGGCTACTTTTATCACAGTTCCTTTCTCCTATCCTGCTAAAATATTTAATAAGATCCTACTATGTGCCAGGAGCTGTGCTTGGCACCAAGAATACAGTGCTAAGCAAACTCAGCAATTCAAAACCAAATCTGTAGCATGGTGTCTGATTGCTTGACCAGGAACTTTGGGGGCAGCTGCTTTAGGTACTATGACTTGTCCATATCTTCTTCTGATGTCTTCCTTCAGTTCTTTCTTGAACCTGTATAGAATTCTGTGTCTGTGTTCTCCAATTTGCATCCCTATTAATTTGAATAGGAAAAAAAAGTACAACCAATGTCCTTGGTGTTTGCTGAGAGCACACTGTGTGCTTGCCAAAGCTGTTTCAGCTCTATTAGCTCATCTCATCCTCTCACAAACTCCCTGTAAGGTAAATACAATTATCAACCCTGTGTTAACAGATGAGGAAACTGAGGCCCAGAGAGGCGATGCCAATTGCCCACAGTTGTGTGCTAGCAAGAGCTTCTGGATGGTGCATCTTTCTAAGAACTGTTGTGTGTTGGCTA
Source organism: Otolemur garnettii (assembly GCF_000181295.1). Lineage (NCBI taxonomy): Eukaryota > Metazoa > Chordata > Mammalia > Primates > Galagidae > Otolemur > Otolemur garnettii. The sequence continues at coordinate 940,573 of NW_003852656.1, read as the reverse complement.
CCTGGGTCTCTCCAAAGTAGAGAAATTGTTTAAAATACCCCGAAGCATTCCACAGTTATCCAAGGTATTAAAAAAATGGTAAGGGTATTTATTTACTGTGACACTGAGTGATCCTTCCCTGGATGGAATCCCCTTGTAGCTAATCAGGCCTAGCACCTGCTCCAGCTGGGTTTAAGAAAGCAAGAGGCACCCAGGAGTGACAGGTCACTCTGCCCAACTCTACCCAGCCCCTCTTCTCTGGTGATGGGCCAGGCTTTGCTGCTGCTGCCCCTTGTGGTGGCAACAGCCATTATAGTAAAGAGCAGGGAAGGAAGATGGCCAGGCCTGACTCTTACAATGGCCTACCCCGTCTGGGCACACACTGCACCTTCTCTGGAGAGTCCATTTGGCCATAAGGTCAGAGGAAGTGACTTGCTTGTGAGGGGCGAGGCAGCAGAAGGAATTCAGTCCTAGGCAGCAGCCAGTTCCCATCTCTGCACAATCTCATGGAAGGCCCCTGGTTATGCTGCCAAAAATGTGAACTGGCTTGTTTTTGTTCACCAGCCTGTGTGAGAGAGCAACTATCTTAAAGGTGATGCCATCAGACTTTTCCATGGCTGGTGGGAATACAAACTAATACGTTCCTTTTGGAAAGATTAGAGAACTAAAAATATACCTGCCATTCGATCCTACAATTCCTCTACTAGGTATATATCCAGAAGACCAAAAATCACATTATAACAAAGATATTTGTATGAGAATGTTTATTGCAGCCCAATTCATAATTGCTAAGTCATGGAAGAAGCCCAAGTACCCATCAACCCACGAATGGATCAATAAATTGTGGTATATGTACACCATGGAATATTATGCAGCCTTAAAGAAAGATGGAGACTTTACCTCCTTCATGTTTACATGGATGGAGCTGGAACATATTCTTCTTAGCAAAGTATCTCAAGAATGGAAATAAAAGTATCCAATGTACTCAGCCCTATTATGAAACTAATTTATAGCTTTCATATGAAATTATAGCCCAAGAATATGGGGAAATAAGAAAGAAGGAGGGAGGTTGGGTGGAAGGAGGGTGCATCTTACAAGGGTACATGTGAAACTTACTAAATGTAAAATATAAATATCTTAACACGATAACTAAGAAAATGCCATAAGGCTATGTTAACCAGTTTGATGAAAATATTTAAAATTGTATATAAAACACACTGTACCCCATGACTGCATTAATGTACACAGTGATGATTTAATAAAAAAAAATTAGAATTTATAAGAACAACAACAAAAAAAGCTGGTAGGGACTAAGACATCTCACCCACAGGACCCCCAAACTGGAATGTCCTAAATAATAGGGCAGGGGAGAATTGTGGGTGTCTATCTCCCCACTCCCACTGGACAGCAGACTACAGTCAGCAAGGTCTGAGGCGTTTTCTTCCATATGTCCTGGCAATATATGGGGATAAGACCTCTCATAACATGTGAAGGACAAAAAATGTTGCAAGCGTTTTGTGGGAGTAGGTATAAAATAAGAAAAGGGAGAGAAGCAGATTTCGTGTGTGTCTATTTTCACTGGAAGCAAAAGGCAGTGAAGTCAGGATAGATAGCTGTCAGGTGAAATGGTACGGGCTCAGAAGCTAAGGCTTCTCAAGAGTGTGACTCTTAAAGCCATTTTGCCCATTTGGAGGAGAGTGGCCATACTGTAATTTGGGCATCTTTTACTTTTTTATCCTTTCATAGAGGCTCTTCTCATAGCTCAAATTATGCTTCCTAGTTTAGGCTCCCAGGTTATTAGGATTAGTTTTTCCACCTTACAGTTGAGTGTGTATGGATTACAGATGCCATGTCACTGGGACTGGCAGTCACCAGCCCACCTTGCTCTGCTCTGTCCCACAGCTGGCCATCAGGCAGGCTGATCTGGCCCTGCCCTACCAGGCCAAGCATGCTGTGCTCATCTTTGCAAAGGATTTTTTTCTGCCTGGTTATTGTCCCCTTGTAGTAAAGAGTTATAGACACTGTAAATGTGTCTTGGCCTGAGAAAGGTGCTTCTGTATTAGGTCTACTTGAATGTTGTTTATTTTATTAAATCTGGAGATTCTCTGTACAGTGAAAGTCTCTGGGCTCATGGCTGTTCAAGATCTGTTGAAAATGATTAGGCCAAAGCATAAATAAATACACTATGAACTTAACAAACAGCTTCCCCTGACACATTCCAAGTTCAATGCTTTTTAAAACATATTTCTGTAATTATAAAGGCCTATTTGTAATAGAAAACAGAAAATATAAAGGAGATAAAAACCCTCCATTGTCCCACCATAAAGAGGTAACAGTTGTTTTAACATTATGTTGAATTTTCTTCTTCTGGCCTCAAAATTATTTATGTATGTATAACAAAACTGAGAGAATATTTTCTATATTCCATCTGTACCACATCAGGAACGTACCTCCACAACATTCATTAAAGTGGTTTTTTTTTTAAATCTCTTTTGATGTCTAACCTTTTTATTATGAAAAATTTCAAACTCTGTACAATAGAGAATCATATGAACAACATGTACCGTTCACCTGGTTTTAACAGTTACCAAATCATAA
>NW_003852656.1:930870-937419 GCF_000181295.1 Otolemur garnettii | reverse complement strand
GTGAAGTCGCTTTTAGCCTTTAGGTTCTGCCTCCTTCTCATTTTTCCTTGCAATTTATTTGTTGAAGAATCCTGGTCATTTGTCCTGCAGTTTCCTATCATCTGAATTTTGGGGATTGCATTCTTGCAGTATCATTTCATATGTTCCTCTGGCCCTGTATTTCCTGCAAATTGGTGGATGGATCTGCGGGCTTGGTGAGAGTCAGGTCTGGCTTTTGGGGTAAGGATATTATGTGGTGAGGTGCCCCCACCAGGAGGCATTGCAAGAATGTGTTTCTTTTTGTAATGCTAGCAGCTGTTAAGGATGATGACCTGTATCCATTATGTTATTAGGGATTTGTAAAATGCTGATATTGTAATCCTGTTACTTTTCTTTATTTATTAGCTGGAATACTTCTGTGAAGAGAAACTCCCCCTCATCAACTGTTCCATTGACCTCTGGTACAGTTCACTTAGAAACAAAAGGATAGATTTTTTTTCTCCTTTATTTACACATTTTCAAAATAATGAGTTTGTTCGCAATCACTTTGGACTCAGTGGTCCAAAGGTGACCACTGAGTTCTGTTTTTCCTACCATTATGACTGCATGCATTTAAGCATATTTGATGTATTTCAATCTATTGCAGTTATTTCTATTGATGTTTAAACTGTCTCAGCTTTGTCCAATGGGAGCTTCCGGGTGGCTTGTGAGTTCTCGTGACCCTGTCTCTGATGGTTTCTTTACTTCCACTGTGACAAGGTGAACCAGGCTTATCTTATATATTCATTTAAGGAAGAAATACCAGTGATGTTTTGTAGTTATTTTTTTCTTTTCAGCAGACAAAACTAGAAAAATGTTGGCCTACTTTTTTTATTTCAAATTATTATGAGGGTACACATGATTAGTTTACATTTGCATTTGTAACACAAAGTTCCAGTAGTAGTTGAATCCTTCACCCAGGAGGTGTACCATCTACCCCTACCCAAAGATGCAGTCTCCATCTTTTAATGACTGAATAGTATTCCATGGTATACATATACCACAGTTTATTCTATTCATGAGTTGAAGGGCATTTCGGTTTTTTCCCACATCTTTTGATTGTGAATTGAACTGCTATAAACATTTGAGTGTAAATGTCCTTAGGATAAAATGAATTTTTTTCTTCTGGATAGATACCTAGCGATGTGGTTGTGGGATCAAATGGAAGGTGTATGTTTAGCTCTCTGAGGATTCTCCATACTTCTTTACCAAAAGACAGTATCAGTTTACAATCTCACCAACAGTGCATAAGTGTCCCCCTGTCTCCGTACCCACACCAGCATCTGCAGCTTTGAGAACTTGTAATGTGAGCCATTCTCACTGGAGATAGGTGATGTCTCGAGATGCTTTTGATATACATTTCTCTGATGATTAGGAACAGTGACCATTTTTTCTTATGTTTGTTGGCCATTCATCTGTCCTCTTGGGAAACAATTCTGTTGATGTCTTTTGCTCAATGATTAATGGAGTTCTTTGCTCTTTTCTTATTCATATGCTTGAGTTCTTTGTAGATACTGGTTATTAGCCCTTTGTCAGATTCATGACGTGCAAATATCTGAAGATTGGGTGCCTTGTCCTATTCCGAAGGTTGTCTGTTCACTTTGTTGATTGTGTCCTTAGCTGCACGGATTTTCTCCTTGATCTGGTCACATTTATTTATGTTTGTTGTTCCTGCAATTGCCAGTGGGGTCTTCTTCAAAAAATATTTTCCCCAGGCCATGCCTATTTGTTTTTAAGATAAAATTCATCCTAAATGCATGCTGCCATTTTCAATTTAAATTACAGATTACTAGGTTTTACCTAATATGACCTTTTTTTCTCCTTGACGTTTTACGAACAGGTCCTTACTCTGTTGTCCGGGCTAGAAGAGTGCAGTGGCACAATCATAGCTCACTATAACCTCAAACTCCTGGGCTGAGGGATCCTCCTTCCTCAGCCTTCCCAGTAGGTTCACACTACCACATCTGGGTAATTTTTTTTTATTATTATTTTTTGTAGTGAAGGGGTCCTGTTTTGTTTCCCAGGCTACTGGGAGTACATGTGGGAGCCACCATGTCTGGCCAATTTAACATGATCTTTTACCCTTGCTGCTCAAAAACACCTACCCAATTCACTTGCTTTATTCCACAATATACGTGCAGTGGTTTCAGAATAATAGCAGCAACACTACCTTCAATAATTTGGTTACCAAACACAATTCAGGAGGCTTTTATTTTTCTTTGGTCACTTCTTTTTGTTCTTAAGGAAAACCTTCTTTTTAATGGAGGTATGATATTCTATATTTGATATAAACTTTTATATACTTTTGGACATTAAGATTATATTCAAAGTTTTGCTATTATAGAGAATGCCATGATAAATATCCTTGCCTTTGACTTTTGTTTCCAATCAACTCATTAAGCCTGACTTTCAGGACTGAAAAGAGACAGTTAATGGTCGTGGACATGTTTAAGCCAACCCACATAGTGGCTTGTTCTGAAAAAGGAACAAGGTGACCGTGGAGAGGTCGGTAGCACTGGGATCAACATTTTTCATTGTCATTAATAATAATTAATGGTCAGTGTTAACCAGATAGGCTCAGAAGAGGGTGTCTCACCATTTGTCTCTGTACATGTTTAAATTACCAGCCATAGGTTCTTACAGGGGAAATCAGGGAATTTTAGTGCTTTTCTTATTGATCTGCAAGAAATGTTTAATACATTGAAGACAATAATCCTTTGCTGTGCTTGTTGCAAATATTTTCCCACTTATTTGCCTTTCAGTTTTTATGGGTTTTTTAATATGTGAAAACTTTAATCAAGTTTGTTGCCTGTTTCTTTTATTGTCCAGTTCCATCTGATGTGATTTAAATGTTTATCTGTATTTCCTTCTGGTTTGTATAAGTCTTCATTACTTTTCCCGCTTTTATTGTTTATTCCTTTATTACAAAAGTAACCCATGTTTGCTGTGGAATTATAAAACCTTAGGGAGATACAGAAGGCTTCATTTATTTTTACATTGAACTCTTTTTCATGAATCTGTTACTTATTATGGTATAAAGGTTGAAGAGAGGATGTGACTTGGCGTTCTTCCACATAACTAGTTGTCTGTCCCAACACCGTGTCCTGAATGATGTTTTTCTCCAGTATTGTGTATGAAATCGTTTGGCATATGAGTCTTCTTTCACAAATCTGTACCAGTGCCCATTTGTTTCAATTTATGCGGTTATATAATTCTCCCTAATAACTCAAGTCACTTTCTTGTTACTTTTTCCTTTTCAAATATGTCTTATTCTTATTGGTTTATTCTTCAAAATACATGAGAGTTAAACCATCTCAGTGATCTGTTGATTAGGATGGCTTCAGCTGTCTGGGGTTGGGGCTTCTTCCCCATCGAGGGGTGAGCTGAGGAGGACTTTGCACCAGAGCGAGGTACTGAGAGCCAGCTGCTGGGGCTCCTCTGATCTCCCACCCCACCTCACCCCAATGCATCTGCAGTTGAAGAAAGATATGGAGCGGTGCTAATCACGCACTGAGGTCTGGCCAAATGGCCTGGAGGAGACACTTTAGAGAGATGGGAAACTAGGCAGGGAGGGGTTGACTTTGTGCTTGGATGTGGAGCTGACCCCTTTGACTTCCACCTGGTCAGCTGGGTAGATGGTGGCTCTTCCCTAAGATGATCAGATTTTAACATTGGTAAAGTGGGACACCATTGACCGGGGGGCGGGGGAGCTGACAACAATGCAAACTTTGATAAGCAGTTCTCAATAATCAGTTCTCAACAGCTATTTGTTATTATTAAAGTTTGACATTATAAAATTAACAAAAATAATATAAAACTCATATCCTGGTGAAAGAGCCACATGGCAGCCGAAAACTGTATATTCCCTTCCTGTTCTCCCTCAGTTCCCTAGCTTGTTGTGCATTCTTTCCAAAAATTGGGACTTTTTTAAAACGCTGCGGGACGTGGGACAAATTGTTAAAAATCGGGACTGTCCCGCCAAAAGCGGAACATCTGGTCACCTTACTCTTCCCAGAAAAGGATGGACAGCACTAAGGTTCTGCAATACTGTGACTTGAGAGCTGTTGGTGTTTATGTGGATGGCCAGGTGTTACTGTCACTCTCTCCACAGAGGAGGGGCTGAGGCTCACTTTTCCTAGGGACTTGCCCTGGTTACACGATGTATCCTGGGCACCCTGGGATTCCTCTCGGTGTGTCCCCTAAATCCCACAGCTGCTCCCATTCCTGGCTGTGGCCTGGCATCCCCTGCCCCCGTCACTCTGGGCCTGGTCTTTTCTCCCAAATAGGGCCCTAAAAGATCTAAGGTGGGCCCTTGTTCTCTTCCTTACTCTCACAGTGAGGGACTTGGTCAATGATTGCTTAGTGTCAGGAGTTGAATTGTGTCCCACCCACCCACCCCAAAAAGATTTGTTTAAGTACTTCCAAATGTGACCTTTGGAAACAGGGTCATTGCAGATATAATTAGTTAAGATCAGATCATGCTGGAGTAGAGTGGGCCCTTGTAACAAGGATGACCACAGGAAGACAGTCGTGTGCACGGGGGAAAGGCCATGTGATGGCTGAGCAGGAACAGGCCTGCTGTAAGCCAAGGACAGTCAAGGACTACCAGCCAGCACCACACAATAGGAAGAGGCACCAAAGAATTCTCACCAGTCTTTGAAGGGAGGTCACCTTGATGTCAGACTTCTGGCCTCCTGAAATGAGAGTGAATTTCTGTGTCTTTAAGTGGTTCTTGGTTACCACAGACCTAGGGAACTAACTAAAAGACTCAGTAAAGGATTAGTGAATGATCCTGTAAAATAGTGCAAAATTCAGACCATTCATCCACTCTGGTAAGTCTTCCCTCTTTCAGAGGAATAAGGATGTATGTCTCCAAGGGCCTATGGTTATCCTACAGCTGGAGAAAAGGGCAGGGAATACTAGACACTGAGCCTCTGCTGGGAGCCAGACCTCACCCTTGATTCTCAGCATTTTGATCATGGGAGCCTCATAGTTCTGCTCAAGGGCAATTATTACCCCCCCCATTTCACAGGCGAGGAAGCTGAGGCCCAAAGACACTGAATGCCTTGCCGACAGACTACAGGCGTCTCCTCCTTCCTGGCCACCCCACGCTGAGACAGGCATGCCACTTCTGCTTGTCACTGCTGAGGCTGCACAGGTCCTGTTCTTGTTACTGGCTTTCAGCTGGCAGCATGAAGCCTGCCAGCCTGGGTTATTAGTGTATTTGATAGCCCTAAAGAAAATGGCCATTTGTTTACTTTTTGATCAGAGTTGCTTTTTATAGACTTTTAAATTTAGAAACTAGTTGGAATGAAGTACTATATGAGCTTTTTCATTTCTTGTCAACAATTCTCAGGCACTGTCTGGATTTATTAACCTGGTCCTTGAGATAGGATTGGGGCTGGATAGGCTATGTATTTTTAAAAAAAATCCTTTCAACTTCATCTGTGATCACTTTGCAGGGCTGTTACTTAACTGTCCAAATGTTATGTTTGTGTGTGATTGTTACTGTGCTCCACTGTATGAAGGGGGGAGGAATGTTTGCAGGGACAAACACATCTCTCTCTCTCTTTTTTTTTTTCCAAGAACATGATATTTCAGCTCTTTCTATAAAATGGCTTTATCTTATTTTATAATTCCTGCTCCTAGACTGAAGCTCCTGGAAATTTGGGGGTTTGTTTTATTCTTTTATTTTAACCTCTCTAGTACAGCACAGGCAAAGAAGTTTTGAGAGTCTAGGTAGAATAATGCTAAGAAGTGAGATAGACTGCCTGGCTTTGAACTCCTGACCACTACTGGAAAGTATGTGACCTCGGGGAAGTCATTTCACCTCCTCTGTGCCTCAGTTTCATCATCTGTGAAATGGGGATAGCATTCGTCAATATCATTGTCTTTGCATTGTCTTCTTCATCATGGAGAATTGGCTGACTGAAAGAACAAACGACTTGGCCTGCCCATAAGTACACTATGGACCAGTCTTAAGAATCTTACTACTTCTGTGCTCTGGGATTCTGTGAAAGTTTAAACTTTTAAATTGAGGGGAAGATTTCACAGAAATTTGACACTTGTATACTTAAGGATAAATACTGCCATAACAGTTGGAATTGGGCAAAATTCCAAATCCACAATGGCCACTCTCCCCACAACATGTACAACAGCATGGGAATTGCCCAGAAGGTGAGTGGTTCCTTAGATAAGAAGAAAAGGTGCTCCATCCTGGTGTTTTTTTAATGGCTGAAAGAATTTGCCACAGTAAGTAATTCATTCACGTGGTTGAAAAATGTTAAAGTACATTGGGTATATTGTGTATGCTGCTTTCCAAATACCCAGTTCTCTTCCCCACAGAACACCAACATTTTAGTTTTATTCCATTTCCCTCCAAAGATATTTTATGCATCTATAACAGGCATCCTCAAACTACGGCCCATGGGCCACATTCAGCCCACCTAGGATATTTATCTGGCCCACTGGGTGTTTTTGCCACCGCTGCCTGTCCTGCTTAGCAGCCGACTCATCCCAGGGCCCACAGTC
>NW_003852656.1:923906-929974 GCF_000181295.1 Otolemur garnettii | reverse complement strand
TAAATGGAGTTGAACATATTTCTTCCCAGTATGTCATTAGTCTTTTGATTTAGTATATGGTAGTTTTGATATTCTTAATTTTTATTTAATCCATTTTATCTGTCTTTTCTCTTATGGCTGTTAAGTTAGAAAGATTCTTACCACTTCAAGTTTTTGAAAGAATTTTCCCTTGGTTTTTCTTAGACCATGTTATGGTATCATGTTTACCTTGACATCTTGGAATTATTTGGAATTTGTCTTGTAAAGGGGTGGTGTGCACCTTCCCTTTGTGTGCCGGAGAAAAGAAGCAGCCCCCATCACTGCCCATCCCAGATTCACCACAGCATCTGAGAAAGGAAGGGCTTATGCCCTTGTAAAATTTCTCTTACTCTAGAAAAAAGAGAAAATGAGCACTGGGGACAACTAGCAGCTGGAACCTTACTTAGTATATGAAAATGACACTTCCTACATAACCCCAGGTGTTCACATAGCCCAGTCTACTTGTAACCCATTTGGTGTGCTGGGGCTTGCTAGAGCAGGAGGGCCCAGGGTCTGGTATTCTGTCTTATTTCACTGCAGGGCCACGAAGGTGTGTGATTCCCGTATCTAGATCAGCCTCGTTCACTCTCAGGAGCTGGCTTTGGAAGCCTGCCGTTTCATGGCAGTGAATTTTACAGGGACAGGGTATAATCTGGAATCAGGTATGTGACACTTGCTGAGGTGTGGCAGACACTGCTGGCGGAGGTCACACCTTGTTCTTCTGTGCCAGGTACTCGTAAATGTAGGTTGATGACTACTGGACCGGATGTAGGTGAAAGGATTGTTTGGATAAAGTCAGCGGCAACTCATTTCACATCACGTACTTAACAGCACCGGACCCGACTGTGTGCCAATGCTTTTATTGCTTGCGCTGTGCAAAAGGGTACTTCATGCATAATCTCCTTAGAAACTTATGAAGACCAGACAACAAAATCTCTGCTGTCTCTGAGCCACTTCTCTAATTAGGAAAAATAGTAAGTAAAAAGGTGGGGTGGGGCAGGGGAGGTTTGGCATCTTTGGAGTTAGAGAGCTGTGTTTAGACCGGGAGGCTCTTGCCTTTAATTATCCTGTCTGAGTTGACTTTAATGAGCATTATTTTTAATGCCTTCATTTCAGGGGAGTGGGGAGGAGTGCTTTTTGCATCCAAGCATGTAAAATAGCTTTATTCACTAAGCTTGAAAGACAGTGTTGTCACTGCTGGGTCTGTAATGGCTCTGAGCCAGAACCCTCCTATGGGAGTCTCGGCCAGAAGGCGAGCGGCCAGTTGCTATCAGAGAATCATGGCATTCAAGTTGGCCTGGATCCTCCTCCCACGACCACCTCCCAGGGGCAGGCGTGTGGGAAAACAGTGCTGGGTGCAGGGCAGGCTGGGTCAGCTTCCTTAGAGCCTGACATTTCCTCAGAGACTATCTCTGACAATAACAAAAATACCTTAGGCGATAATTTATAACCATAGACATTTATTTTTCACAGTTCTAGAGATTGGGAAATCCAAGACCAAGATGCCTGCCAGTTCGGCATCTGATAAGGGCTGCTCCTCATAGATGGTGCCATCCACGTGTCCTCACATGACAGAAGGGGGAAAAACAGCCTAATGGGAGATATTTGGGTTGGAGGGACACTGCCCTCATCAGTGGATTAATGGGAGTGGGTTTATTATAAAAGGATGCATTCAGCCCCTTCTTGCTCTCTTTCTGGCCATGTGGTGCCTTCCCCCAAGTTATGACGCTGCAAGAAAGCCCTAGCCAGATGCAGCCTCCTCAATCCTAGACCTCCAGCCTCCAGAACTGTGAGCCAAATAAATTTCTGTTCATTATAAATTACCCAGTCTCAGTGATTCAATAATGACATAACAAAATGGAGTAAGACAGTCATTAGTTCCATTCATGAGAAACTAATTGCCTCCTACAGGCCTCATCTTAATACATGGGTCGTTATGAAAGTTTTGAAATACACAAAAATCAGGAAATGTAAAATTTGCAAGGATGGAAACAAATGAAGCCCTCCCAGCAACACTGCTATGCTGAGCAAGTTGAAATTTGCGTGAGTGAATCAAAAAGGATGCTGTCAACTGTTTCTTGAAAATGGACTGTAACACAGTCTGTCTCAAAACTTTCATAGTGACCCATATACCATTGCACTGGGCATGAAGTTCCAACAATAAATTTTGGAGGAACACCAACATTCAAACCATAGCAAATGGCTTCTTCTTGACATGCCATTCAGACTGTATCCACCCTCCAAGTTAAGGCATCACCACTAGCTTGTTGGCCCAAATGGAAACTGAAGTCAGTCCCTCTAATCCTCTCAGCCCCTGAGACCCCCCAACTCCCGGGAGGTGTCCCTGTGCACCCAGTCACTACTCTCCCTGCCTCACTTCAGGTCCTTCACATTCTCCCCTTCCATACCTTTTCTTCTTTTGCGCTTTCTTACAAAATCATGTGTCACTTAACCACACAGATACATTCTGAGAAATGTGTTGTTAAGTAATTATGTCCTTGCACGAACATCACAGAGCACACTTGGAGAAACCTAGGTGGTACAGCCTACTACACACCTAGGCCATATGGCACCCAGTGCTCCTAGGCTGCAAACCTGTACAGCACATTACTGTACTCAGTACTGTAGGCACCTATAACACAGTGGTATGTAGTTGTGTATCTATACATAGAAGTACAGTAAAAATATGGTGTTACAATTACAGGGGATCGCTGTTATACACATGGTTCATCCCTGACCAAAATATTGTTATGTGGCACATAAATGTGTAATTTTTTATATGAATAAAGGTAATACAACTACATTTGGAAAACAGAAATAAGGATGAAATAATCATGAATAATTCCATATCCTAACAGCCACCATTAAGTTTCATGCATTTCCTTCTAGTATTTTTTAATCATGAGCATAATTATTCTCATAATTATTGTTTATAAACAACCACTTTTTTCCTTCAGTTTTTTCTCAATGTGTAAAAATGTTCTCTAGTCATTTGGTAGATGTGTACTATTTAACCATTTTTCTATTAATATTATGCTATACTAGTTATAGTATAATATTATATTATAATTGGTCAGCTTCTAATTTTTCACCTTTACAAACATTGCAGTGAACATTTTTTTTTTTTAGAGATAGAGTCTCACTTTGTTGCCCTTGGTAGAGTACTGTGGCATCGTAGCTCACAGCAACCTCAAACTCTTGGGCTTAGGATATTCTCTTGCCTCAGCCTCCCAAGTAGCTGGGACTACAGGCATCTGCCACAACACCCGGCTATTTTTGTTGTTATAGTTGTCACTGTTGTTTAGCAGGCCTGGTCTGGGTTCCAACCCACCAGCCCCAGTGTATGTGGCCATTGCCCTAACCACTGAGCTATGAGTGCCAACCCTGAACATTTTCATGTGCATAACTTTTTTAGTATTTTGAACTATTTCTTTGGGAGAGATTAACAAGTCAAATAAAATAAAGTCTTGTAGCCTTTGATTTTGCAAAATTGGTGTTCATATGTTTTATGCCATTTTTAGTGGCATGAACAGTATTTAAAATACCAATTTATAGTACCCATAATAGCAGTGGGTATCATGAGTTTTCTAAATTTTTTCCTGTTTTGAAAATGTGAAAAAATATGTGGAAAAAAAATTTTTTCTCCTTATTGAAGAAAGTACTACTAGTTTGTTGTGTAAAATTTAAAGAAGCCAGTAGGGAATTCAAATAACTATAACCTTGCCCTTCATGCACAATAAACACTGGTAATATGACAGTCTGTATCCTATCTGAATTTTTTGAAATATGTATATGTAATTTGTCTTAGTCTGTGCTGCTATAAAGAATACTTAAGGCTGGATAATTTATAAAGAAATGAGACTTATTTGGCTCATGATTCTTCAGCCTATAGAAGAACCATAGAACTAGCATCTGCTTCTGGTGAGGCTTCAGGGAGCTTCCACTCATTGCAGAAGGCAGAGAGGAGCTGGAGCTCTTTCTTGCTTCCACTCTCTTGCCATGTGGCAAGAGATCAGAAGCAAGACAGAAAGAGAAAGGAGGAAGTTCCAGGCTCTTTTCAACTGCCAGTTCTCTTGGAACTAAGTGAGAACTCACTCCAGCAAGAATGGCACCACACCAATCATAAGGGATACGCCCCATGATGCAAATACTTCCCACCAGGCCCCACTTCCAATATCAGGAATCAAATTTCGACATGAAGATTTGGGGGGAGGGGCAAACAACCCAAATCCAAACCATATCATATTTTTTCCCTTTCTTTATTTTATTCCTCTCTGTTTTTTTAATTGAATAAAACTGTTTTGTTTCACATAACAGTTTTATGACATGTCAGCATCTTCTTAGGATATTAAAAATTTCCCCATCTTGGAAATTGAGATTATTTCAGTTTTTTTTTTTTTTTTTGCTATCTTAAATAATATTGTGTGACCATGTTTATAACTAAATCTTTGTATTTTAAGACTCCTATATGTAAGAACACCCCTTGTACTGGGTATTTGTCATAATGTTAAAATATATATATATATATATATAATGGAAATTTGCTTTCATTCTGAAAATAAGAGACATAGAAGAAAAATCCAATACACAGATATACATATTCAAAGTACAAACTTTAGGAAGAGAAAATAGAGGAGGACAACTATGAAAGAAATAATCAATAGAGAACCCCAAGTCTTAAGATCGAAAAGTCTCATGAAGAACCTGGAAAAATTAATAATGATGGCTGGGCGTGGTAGCTCATACTTGTAATCCTGGCATTCTGGGATTTCAAGACCAACCTGGGTAGGAACAAGATTCTGTCTCTACTAAAAATAGGAAAACTAGCCAGGCATGGTGGTGGGTACCTGTAGTCCTAACTACTTAGGAGGCTGAGACAGAGTATTACTTGAGCACAGGCGTTTGTGATTGCTGTGAGCTATGACACTACAACATCACCCATGGCAACTAAGTGACTCTGTCTCAAAAATAATAATAATAATGATGATGATGATAATAATGAGAACTACTTTGGGGGAAATTCATTGAGATTGTCTTTATATCTTAATATATTATTATAAGTGGCCACTTATTAGTCACAACATCGTTCCAAAATCAGAAAATACATAGGCTCCATTATCTGACCATTAGGCTATACAGTGATATAACTAATAAAAGTTCAAATGTGGCCAGACTAAGAGAGGATCACTTGAGACCAAGAGTTTGAGACAAGCCTGAGCAAGAGTCCTCTGTCTCTACAATAAGTAGAAAAACTAGCCAAGCATGGTGGCACATGCCAATAGTCCCAGCTACTCAAGAGGCTGAGGCAGGAGGATCACTTGAGCCCAGGAGGTCAAGGTTACAGTGAGTTGTTATGAGACCATTGCACTTCAGCCTAGGTGACAGAGCAAGACTTATTAAAATTAAAAAGAAATGTTTAATTAAAAAGAAAAGATTAAATAAAAAAGTTTAAATGAAATTAAAATACAAGGCCACTATTTTATTCTTTTTTGTTTTTTCTTAGCTAAATCTGAATCAAGAAGGACCCTTTTTAAAAAAAAAAAAACTTTTGAAAAAGAAAACTCATTCTCAGGTTATGTATACTGCTAAGTTTGCAACCACAAACAATACTTAAAATAAATAAATAAATAAATAATAGAAAGAAAGAAAGAAAGAAAGACAAAAAACTTTTGGATACAAAAGAAGATAAAAGCTGCAATTGCAGAGAAATAAATATATATTTTTGTCATGCCTGATCAAGAATACATAGAGTAAGAGAACTACAGTTAACATTAGAGATTAGAGATAGAGGAGATTAGAAAACATTTATGTATGACTAAAAAGAAAAAAAATTGTTTTAGACCAGGTCTCACTATGTTGCCCAGGCTGACCTCGAATTCCTGGGCTCAAGCAGTCCTCCTGCCTTAGCCTTCTGAGTATCTGGGACTACAGGTGCACACCACTGCATCCAGCTTCAAAAATAGTTTTAAGAAAATATATAAATTCATAAATTTGACTGGCTTTAGGTTTAGTGATTTAAACATGTTGTTTGAGCCATTTAAGGAACAATT
>NW_003852656.1:922433-923725 GCF_000181295.1 Otolemur garnettii | reverse complement strand
CCCGGCTATTTTTTGGTTGCAGCCGTCATTGTTGTTTTGGCGGATCCGGGCTGGGGATTCGAACCCGCCACCTTAGGTATACGTGGCTGGAGCCTTAGCCGGTTGAGCTATAGGCGCCGAGCCTAAGGAACAATTTCTAATTAAGCTTTTCTCACTTTAAAAGGTATAGAAAACTTCCCAATTCCAATTACTATCCTTCAGGCTTTGGGTTAATGTTTATCAAGTGCCTACCACATGAAGGACACTTGGCCAGGCACCAAGTTTATATAGAGTGATGAGCAAGACCAGCATAGCACCTGTGATCAGAGCATAGAAAGTCTGTGGGGAAGATAGGCACAAAACTCACATCATTAATTAGTCACAGTAAAATCACATTAGTAATTAGTCACAGTACTCCTAGAGACTCCAGCACAGCCAGCCAATGTTCCCTATCAATAATTAGTCATAGCCAGGCACAGTGGTTCATACCTGTAATCCTAGCACTTTGGGAGGCTGAAGTGGGAGGATCACCTGAGGCCAGGAGTTCAAGATCAACCTGGACAACATAGCAGACCCTCCCCCACCCCGCCCGCCTTTCTTTAAAAACTAAAAAGTACTGGGAAGCCAAAATGAGTGAATTGCTTGAACTCAGTTTGAGACTAGCCTGAGCAAGAGCAAGACCACATCTCTACTAAAATCAGAAAAACTAACTGGATATAGTGGCAGACACCTGTAGTCCCAACTACTCTGGAAACTGAAGCAAAAGGATTGCTCAAGCCCAAGAGTTTGAGGTTGCTGTGAGCTATGATGGGGCCATGGCACTCTACCCAGGGCAAAAGAGTAAGACTCTGTCTCAAAAACCAAAAACACTAAAACTGAAGTAATAATAATTAGTTACTATAGAGATCACTGCTATAAAGGGGAAGCTCCCATGGGGACTCTAACCTATGTGTAGGCTGGTGACTTAGGGAAGGTTCTGTAAAGAATGACTCACACTTAGCTAGGTGAAATGATGCAAAAAGAGATCTCTAGGCAGAGGGGGGGAAGGGCATGTGCAAAGACCCTGGGGCAGTAAAGAGGGCTTTTGGGGTAAGAGGAGATTGGGCAGTGCACAGTAAATGGGTTTCAGGTTTGCCTCTGCCTGAGAAAACAACTGATGTGGAAAATGTTGCGGATCACTGGGGTGGAAAAATGTGGCTGGACCAGAGCCAGCAATGAGGAGCTGGCACGTTTTTAGGGCCCAGTGAATAATGGGAAGAATTCTGATAAGAAATCAGGACCAGGGGCGGCACCTGCAGCTCAAAGGAGTAGGG
>NW_003852656.1:914110-921719 GCF_000181295.1 Otolemur garnettii | reverse complement strand
ACGTAAGATACCACATTAATAGAATGAAGCGGGGAAAAGTCACATGATCATCTCAATTGAGGCAGAAAAAGCATTTGACAAAATCCAACACTCTTTTATGGTAAAAACACTCAATAAACTAGGAATTAAGGGGAACTTTCTTAACGTGATAAAGGGCATCTGTGAAAAACCCACAGCTAACATCCTACTGAATGATGAGAGATCTTTCCCCTGAGATCAGGAACAAGACAAGTTTGGCTGATGCTTGTACCTATGGGCTCAGAGTGGGGACCCCAGGGACCTGGGGCCCAGAACTCCCGGTGGCTGGTGTGTAGATGTGCACTGGCCGGGGTTGGGTCTTGGGGACATAAGAGTAGTAAAGCTGGCTCTGTACGTGGAGAGGAAATGCTTTGGCTGCAAGTAACAGAAAACCTGACTTACAATGCCTCCTTAAACAAATAACAGTTTGTTTTTCTCACATGACCAGAGTTTTGGAGGTAGGTCCTTGTTGGAGTCAGCTCAGTCGCCTGACAGCACCATCTGCATCCCAGGCTCTTTCTTCCACACCATCCTTGTGTGTTGGCTGTTGGTCTCATACTTGTATTTCCATAGTCCCAAGGTGGCTTCTCCATCTCTAGGCATCATGTCTGTATCCCAGGAAGGAAGAAAGGCAAAAGGCTTCTCCTAACAGAGCTTCACTCACTTTCTCAGGAAGCTAGCCCTCCCAGCACATTGCTTCTGTCTTACTAACCTGAACCACTCCCCTGCCTGCCAAGGAGAAGGAACCAGCCATGACTCAACCCTGAGTCTGGGAGTCAGGTGGGGACCTATCTTTCATGAAATGCAGGCATTTCCAGGACCGAATGAGGTCATCCTTCCTGACTGAATTAAGCTCTGTTAGTGAGGAAGAAGGAGACACAGCAGTAGGTAGACATGGGGCAGGGTCTGCCACTATGCACACAGCAGTCAGCTTGTTTGGGGTCCACCTGTGTGTCCATACACAAGGCTATTGTGACAGACTTTTTCACCTGCCTATTTATTAAATCTCAGTACCGATGTAAGACATAAGGGCACTCTGGCTACACTATGGCTGTGAAATTCGCCTCACTGTTGAGAAGTGAAGCATGGCAGGTGTGTAATGATTTGTCCCTAGGGACTCCCAGTACCTCCAAGACTTACCACTTTCTGGCCATGGGAGTTTTGTGTCTAATGGATTTGTTCATCCTGCAGTTTTCCCCGCTTTATATTGTTTTTCTTGAGAATCACCCATGAGTCAAATAATAGAAGCAAATGATGAAGCCTGTCTGTGGAGTGGCTCTTTTTGTTGATATCCAATAAGGTAAAACCTTGCTGCCTCCATGTTGTTGCCCTCAACTGTATTGCAGTGAGTTGGGTTTGGGAGCAAACTTCCTTGGAGAAGGTAAAAGAAAGACTCGTACTATGACAGAAGCGAATGAGGATGGCTTCTTTACAATTGGTGTGCATGCTCCAAGGCTTAATTGTTTGATACATTCAGTGTTGGCCACCTGGTTGTTGTGTGCCGTTCACTGTGCTGAAATTACTAATGGTTAGAAGAAGGGTTCAAGGCTGCGTTACAACAAAGAAAGCTTGATGTGAACTTGGATAGAAGTAAGACTAAGCCTCTTAACTTCTGTGGTCTCAAATTGTCTGAACTGTAAAGTGGATACAATAATATCTACCTCCTAGTGCTGCTGTGCAGATTAAATACGATGACATGAGATCACTGCAGGTAGTGTCTGGTGCTTAGTGGACACAGAGAGAGTGTGAGGTGAACTTACTGAATTGACTGAAAAAGAGTCCTTACCTCATGGGGATACATATTTGAACAGCATTAATATACATGGAATATACAGTGGTATGTAACAGATGCCATGCTCAGAACTTCTTGGCCCTTCAAGACTGTTTGGACATTCTAAAGTCTTATCAATGGAATCTACCATGTTAACAACCAAATAAGAAAAACTCCATGATAATATCGTTAGATTCAGGAACAGCATTTAACCAAATTTGACATTCATTCATGGTAAAACTCTTAGCAAACTATAAACAGAAGAGGACGCCCCTAACCTGAAACCAGCCATTTATATGATGGATACTGAGAGAACTGTGATCTCCAGGGGTTAGGGATAGAAGACATAATAAGCATCTACAAAAATCCTACAGCTAACATCATACTTCATCATATCCTTTTCCCTTATAAATTCTCCTCCATAACCAGGGAAAACATTCCTATTGAATATTGTACTCGAAGTCCCAGCAAGTACAAGAAAAAGAAGTTAAAGGCACTTGAATTGGAAAAGAAAAATAAAACTATCTTTATAGGTAACATGATTGTGTACATAGCAAATCCAAAGGAATCTATAAGAAAAAGAAGCTTTTGGAACCAATAAATGAGTTTAGCAAGATCACAGACTGCAAGACCAACAGGAAAAAAAAATCAATTATATTTCTGTGTAATTAACAATGGGAAACTGAAATTTATTAAACAGTCTCATTTACAATACTCTCCCCCAAATGAGATATTTAGGCTTAAATATAACAAAATACATACAGAATATATATGCTGAAAACTACAAAATGATACTGGGAGAAATTTTAAAAATCTAAATAAATGGAGAGGCATATATGGTTATTAGATTGGAAGATTTAATACAGTTGAATTCTGCCAATTCTTCCCAAACTGGTCTATAGATTTACTACACTGCCAGTCAAAATCAAGCAGTATTCTTTGTAGATATCAATAAGCTTATTCTAAAATTTATTTGGAAAAGCAAAGAAACCAGAAGAGTGAAGACAATATTTTGAAAAAGAAGAACCAAGTGGAGAGGACTCATACTACATACACTAACACAGATAGCATATTGTTTGGGAAAGCATGGTTACGTAAGTTAGGGGCACAGAAAAGAGAGGTGAGAGATAGACCCACGGAAATAGTGTCAACTGATTTTGGCAAGTGGTAAATGTAATTCAGTGGAGAAAGGACAGTGGTTTCACCAAATGGGGCTGGGACAGTCAGACATTCATATGAAAAAAGGAACACATACACAACTTTGAAAACCTCACACTACATTCAAATATTAACCCTTAATGGATCAGAGATATAAAAGCTACATGTAAAACTACAAAACTCTTAGAAGAACCCATATGAGAACTTTTCTTGATCTTGGGTTAGGCAAAGACTTCTTAGATATGAAAAGCCAAATCCTGATTCATTTAAAAAAATCGGCAAGTTGTACTTAAACCAAAATTTGTCCTAAATAGAATGAGGAGATAAGGTGTACAGTGGGAAAAAAATATTTACAAATCACGTATTCAACTAAGTACTGGTATCCAGAATATGTAAAGAAGTCTCAGAATTCAACAATAAGAAAACAAACAACACACTTAAAAATGGGCAAAATTACTTCACTAAAGAAATTATATGGGTGTCAAATAATGAAAAGATGCTCAACATCATTAATCTCTAGAAAAATGTGCATTAAAACCACAGAGATACTACCACACACCTGTTAGAATGGCTAAAAAAAATGCCAAATGTGATTGAGGATGTGGAGAATTAGAACTCTCATGAATTGCTGGTGAGAATGCAAGATGGTACAACCACTCTGGAAACAGTTTGGCAGTGGAGAAAAGTGTTTAGAAAAGCAAACATATGCTCTCAGCATTCTACAATCTGACTCCAGGGCAGTAAAATGAAAATATGTTTCAAAAAAAAAAAAGCCTGTAAAAGAATTTTCATAGTAGCAGTATTCAGAATTATCAAAAACTGGAGAAACACCAGCATCCCTTAATGGGTGAATGGATAAACAATTGTACATCCATATTATGGAATACTACTCAGCAATGAGAAGGAATGAGCCGTTAGCACATGGAACAGCTTGGATGAACCTTAAATGTATTATGCTAAGGAAAAGAAGCTAGAGTCCCAAAGTTACATACAGTATAATTTAATTTATATAATTTTATTAAAAAAGCAAAGTTACAGTGATGGAGAACAGATAAGTGGTCACTGGGAATTAGGGATAAGGAAAAGATAAGAGTACAAAGGGACTGAATGAGAGAATTATGCAGGATGGGGGGAATTGTCCTTTATTCTGTAAGTGTGTCAGTTATAAGAACCTATGCATGTTTAAAAACTCATAGAACTGTATACAAAAAAAATTGTGTGTGTATAGTAGAACCTCTGTGCTGCTCAAGAGACTGTAACATACTGGTCAAAATAAGGAACTCTGAGCAGATGTGGTGCATGTGTGGTCTATGATAATTAGACCTCCAACTTAAGGAGGTGATCGATATAGGGAGGTGGTTAACTATGGTTCCTACTGTATTTAAATTTTGGAAATTCTGGCCAGAATTGGAACAGGGAGGAGGCAGGTGGCCAAGGGCATTTGGCCTGTGTGTCTTGACTCACCTTCCAAAGTAGGGGCAGTTGGGATCAGGTTTGGTAGAGTACTCAAAAGGCTCTCAAGTTTCAGCTCGCTGTGAGTATGGGGTTAGTTTGCTGCCTCGAACCCAAATGGTACATGTAAGTGTTTTCACATGGGCACCGCTTCTGCCACTTTAATAGGTTATAGGGAAATGCTGTAGGTGGGTGGGGTGTGGACGTGCAGACACTTCCTCCCACCAAGGACTGCAGGCCACACAGGCCCAAGCCAATGCAGGGGGACAGCCGAGCCTCCACTGGGACCACACAGATGCACAAGCTGCTTCAAATCTTTCAGGGCCCTTAAATTCCCAGTAACTAAAAGGAAACAGAGAGGCAGCCTGGGGCGCTGGAATCATCGCAGCCTAGAGACAGAGGGAGGTTCTAACAAGACTGTGGGAGGCCACGCTATGGTGGCGCCTCTCTTCTGCTTGTAAAACAGGGATTCTGGGGGGCTAGACTAGACCAGGAGTTCTCAAACTGGGTTCTTCGGAGTTCTAAGGGGACAGAGGCCCTTCCTGGCCAAGGGGCGGGGAGGAGCGGCCAGAGACGCAGCAGGTCAGGCCTTTTAGCCAGAGCTGTTCCACTCTGATTATTTTATAGACTGGGCCCCTGCAAGATGCATTCTATTTAAAGAGTGGCTGCTACTACTTTGAATAAGGTTTAGTCGCTGGAAGATGTATAAGGTTCTTTGGAGCCCTGAGATTCTGAGTCAGCAAGAAGCAAGTGGATGTGCCCTGAGCTGTGGACCCTGCGGCTTTTGGTGAAGGGAAAGTGAAGAGTCAGTAAAGCTTCACTCTCTGGGAAATTGCTTTTGACATGGCTTAGGAGTAAAAAGTTTCTCAAAAGAAGCTCCACATAATTTAAATGACAACATTTTAAGTTGTGTGAAGGGAAGGGTAATCTTTAAAAAAATGTTCCCATCTCAATTTGCAAACTATTTGTACAAACAAGTCAAAGTCAGTTTTCTTCATGGAATTACCAGCAAATAGAACCTTGCATTATATTTCTGTGCAGCTGGACCTGCCTCTTCCTCTTCCTGATACCAGCTTCATAAGACAAAGAGACCAATCTCAGACTCTTTTTCTCATTCTTCTGAGGAGCCTGGCCAAAGGGGAGAGAAGGGAGCAAGGGCCAGGTTTAGAGGACTGAGCTGGCCTTGAGATTTGGCATACATTGTTAGGCCAGCCAGTGGGCGGGGTTCAGGCAGAAAGTGAAGGCCCTGGCCAAACAGATGTGGGTCCAGGCCTGGGAAATTGAGGCATGCGCTGGCAGGCCCTCTTTCTAGTCAATGCTCAGGCTGTGAAGCATGCAGTTTCTCTTCTGAGCCCCAATCCTTCTGTTATTGGCAGTTTGGGCCCTGTCTGACATTCCTTAGCAGTGGTTCTCAGCCTTCCTAATACTGCAATGTATTTTCATTGTTACAAAGGGATCGCGACTCACAGGTTGAGAACCACTTCTCCTTAGGTTTTCTCTTTCTCTGCCATCAGGCTGGGCTTCCTGGGCTTCTGTGATCTAGGTATATGGTGCAGAACGTTGAACCTGAAGACAAGTAGATGGGGTTGGAGGTAGAGCCAAATGCAGAATCTGCAAGCCCCCTGTCGTCATTTAGAGATCTTTGCCTATATTATTTGTTTCAAAAGCATTTTTGAATTTGTTTCTCCAAACCTCAGGGTGAAATGAGGTTTCCTCGTATATCCCACCCATTACAACCCATTAAAGTGGCCCTTTTACACTCAGGATCAGGGCCAGCTACACAGGTGAGTACCTTGTGCCCTGCACTCAGAGGGCCCAGAATTTGAATTCATCCTTTGCAGTCATGGACAGAGTCCTACATTTGCACTGTGAACTGAACCCCTACAAATTACGCAGCCAGTCTGATCTGGAGTTTTAGATTTAAATTATTAGCGTTACATTATTATTTTCATGTTGTACATCTTAACTCAAAAAAGGCATTTGCATATTTAGTTTTATGACTAAGATTTATAGCAATCATTTGAACTTCTTTTGAGGTTTGCTGCCAGTCCAGCTGGGCCAGTGAACCTGTGGCTGTGGGGATCCTTGACTGTGGCCTCTTGACTAAACCCAATTTTTACAGAATGAATCCTTTTATTAAAGGGGGTACAGAAGAGAAAGATGATGCCTTCTTTGATTCTTAAAAAAAAAACTTGATATCAGAAGGTCTCAGGTTTCCCATGCCTAGAACTGCTTAAAACCTTGTGCGTGTTGTGGAAGAGGAAAAAGTATAAGACACAGACTAATAATCGAGTTGCAGGGGCAGTTTCACAAGCATGCAAAACCACTCTCACTGAGCAGGTGCCCTACTGTGCAACTTCTGGGTCCTAAGCCCAGTGCTTATCACAGGGATCCAGAAAAAAACAGCACAGCCACTGCCCTCAAGAAGTGCCTTGTCTAATGAAGTCTTTTTCAAACTTTTTCAAACTTTTTAAACCTCAAGCCATAGTAAAGAAATATGCAAGCCAGCATGTATATAAATACACGCACATAGAAAGTGAAAATCATTTCATGAAAGAGTGTATTTTCTTTTTCATGAAAATCATTTCATGAAAGGTGTATTCTCTTTTCTATTCAATTTCATTTTTTAAAAAAATTAACTATAGCCCTCAAAGTCGATTTCACAACCCAGTAGCTTGAGTTTTAAAAGTGCTGCTCTGATGGGATAGCCTGACATAAAAGCAAACCATGATGCATTAACCTTGTGGTAGGACAGGGGGCTTCCAGAGGGAGCAGTATCTGCTGGGAGTGTTGCAGGATGCAGATTTAGCTAGCAGTGGTAACGAGGTGAATTCAGAGAGAGAAGGGCTGTGTCTGAGCATGGGGAAAGATGAGAGTCCCATGGGGCTTGGGGTTTTCTGGGAGATGGTCCCAGAAAGACAGATCAGCACATGTTGGAGGGCATCAGACTCTGGGCAAGATGCTTGTGCACGCTCCTATGTGAGCCACGTGAAGTTTTGGGGTTTTTTTTTAAACAACTGTATATGAAGTGTTTATATACCATAACATTCACCAACTGTAAGTATACAGTTCCATGATTTTTAGTAAACTTAAATAGTTATGCAGCCACAATCCAGTTTTAGAACGTTTTCTTGGCTCAGCACCTGTGGCTCAAGTGGCTAAGGTGCCAGCCACATACACCTAAGGTGGCAGGTTCAAATCCAGCCCGGG
>NW_003852656.1:900526-913927 GCF_000181295.1 Otolemur garnettii | reverse complement strand
AAAAAAAAAGAACATTTTCTTCACTCCAAAATGTTCCCTCGTGCCTTCTTCCATCAATCCCCAGGCAGCCACCAATCTGCTTTCTGTCTCTACAGATTTGTCTTTTCTAGAACTTATATACACATGGACTCACACAACCCATTCTTCTGTGTCTGGCTTCTCTCACTCAGCCTTGTGTTTCTGAGGTTCCTCTGTGTCATAGCACACAGGGGGGTTCCATTCACTGGGTACCCCAGGGTCAGTCCATTTGCCAGGTGATGGACGTTTAAATTGTTTCCAGTTTGGGAGTATTACAGACAGTGCTTCTATGAGCATTTGCATACGAGTCTTTGTGTGGACATATGTTTTCATTTCTCCTGGGGAGATCCTAGGAGAGGAATTACTGCACCATGTGATAAACATATGTTTAACTCTTTAAGAAACTACCAAACTGACTCCCACAGAGTGGCTGCACCATTTCTCACTCCCACAAGCAGCCCACGAAGGGTCCAGGGTCTCCACATCTGCTGGAGGATTTGGACAGAGATGTGATAAGGTTTGCTATTCAGAAGATTCTTCCAGCTGCTGGCTGGTGCTTAAGTGAGAGGGAACAGGAGAGGCAGAGGCAGGAGGGAGAATTATGGGGCCTGGGCTAAAGCTCTGGCTGTGGGGAGACACAGAGGTAGCAACTGGAATCCAGACACATATCTAACACATAAATAGCAAGTGGCAGAAAGAGAAAAGATGAAGGTGACTTGGGGCAAGACTTACATCTGGACTGAGATGATACTGTCTGGCCCATTCTAAGTCTCCATTGAGCACAGTTGGCCAGGCAGTCACATACCTGAGGATCAGTTCAAGTCCTTTAAGGAAAGTGGTTCCCAGCCCTGGCAGTACATTTGAATCACCAGAAAGACTTTAAGATCTGCTGCAGGCTGGGTCCAGATGAAACTGATCTGTGCAGCCTGGATATGGAGAGGTAAAGCTCCCAGGTGAGTCGAACACGTACCCAGGCAGAGAACCACTGTGCTAAGTCAGGCTCAGTGCACACTGGGAACACCTGAGGAGGGAACACGCAATGTGCTGACTCTCACCAGAGCTTTTGGTGTAAAGTGATCAAATTCTGGACATTAGAAGGTCCAAAATCTCCCCCAGGTGATTATAACATGCACACTTGGAGCCACTGCTCTGAAGCAACTTCTGTGGACCCAAAAGTCAGTTCTGAGCAGAGCTTCCTAAGAGAGTGTAATTGATTCTCTTGCTGTTTCAGAAGTAGACCCAGAAATCTTTTTTTTTCTTTCAAATGCACAGATCGTTTTTCTGAAGCATTTTATAGTACATGTTGTTAAAAAATAAAACCAGATTCTGCTGCACGTGTTCTATAAATCCATCTGGTTTACATAAAATATTTACAAATACAGATACAGAGGAATTTAGAGATATTTGTGGGTAAGGAACCAGAGTGTTAGTTGTGTAGTGCCTCTCCTATGGTCTACGTCACACATGGACACATAAACAGGGATCAATGCGCAGATGGACGGCACAGCTGCAGGTGAAGCAATTTGTTCCACCCGGACCCCAGATCATACTGGAAAGCTCATTTGTGCATTCTTTTCTTATACAAATGTTTTCAGACAGTAAATTAAACAAAAGGATGGCACATACCTTTCTCCCCTGCAGGTGTTTGGCATTTGCGCATTCCTGCACATGAAACCTAAGCGTCTTGTAACTCTTAGAGCAGTGACTCGCAGGACAGGGCCATAGCTGGGCAACATGCTGTATTTTAAAATTTTTAAAGTAAAATTGGGCTGTTTTACCAAGTGCCCTGGCATCTTAAGTTCTCTAGGTACTGTCTGTGTTCTTCATGCTTAATCCCTTAATAATTTGGTTTGGACACAGCAGAGGGTCTCGGGAGGGGACCCTCTAGCTCCACGACCTCCTCCAGGGAATTAAGACAACTTGGCTGAGACTTTTCAAGGCCTAACCAGCAACCCTGATTAAACCTCAAGTTTATTCACTGTGGCAGTCAGGGACCTCTTGAGCTTATAGTGGGCAGTCAGACCAGGCATGAGAGAGCTCAGCTCAGTTCAGCTGAGGCCAACCTGACCCCACTTCTTCACCTCTTCTGAGGGTCCCTTGTTTGTTAGAAACCTAGGTCCAATCCCCTTAAGAACCTCCAGGACTGGGTCAGCATCTTAATGGCTGGATCTCGGCTGATGAAAATGGGGAAGGAGCTGGCACTGGGGCTAATGGAGAGGTAAGGCTGGCCACAGAGGGGCCAGATGAAGGACAGAGACGTGCAGACCGCTGCTGTGGGGGTCCAGGTGGGATGGCAGATACCCACAGGGCTGTATGTTCAGAGGCTGCACCCACCACACGTCCCTTCTTCCACTAGGAACTATGGAGTGTGAGGCTTGTGCTGGAAGGAAGCCACAGAAATGGGCTGGATCCCGGTGGCCTGTTGCTCCCTGGGCTCTGTTTCAGTTTGTTGTCCTCTGCAACCTCTGCCCAGATCTTTTTACATCCCAGGTAGATCATAAAAAGCCAGAAGTTGATTACAATCAGGAATCCCCCACCACCTTCCACCAGGAATTAGATAAAAGATCAAAATTATATTCCACTGAGGAGGGCAGGGTAGTAAGAATACTGGACTTTGAGATAGTGGTCCCGGTTCAAGTCCCCATGCTATACAGATTTGTAATCTCAGGGAAGGAGATTGATGGGAAGACAAGGAAGCCAAGAGGAGGTAAGAGTCTGCAAGTGTTCTGTCCACTGTGCAGGCCACGGAGAGCCTGGCTCCACTCCCTCTGCTCTACAACTTTGGCAGAGGCATAACCTCTCTGACCTTCAGTCTCTTCTTTTGCAAAATGAGGATAACACCCCTTTGGATTTTTACCAGGATGAATGAAGCCTGCCAGGGTTCAGCAGTTTCTTCACACAGTAAGCACACAATAAATGTTAGCTATTAGTTCTGTGACCTAGACAGGTGGTTGGGAAATCAGCAATGTTCTTCTTTGGGTTCTCACCTTCTTTGCTCAGTAAGGAGGGCTTAGCTGGTCACCAGAGGCTACACAGTGACACCATAAGAGAAGCAGCAGCTTGTCCACTGTTCTGGTGCTTTTCTGAGTCAGCCCTAGCATATCCCTGATGAAGGTACTGTTTAGAAAAGGCAAGCAGGGTGTTTCCAGCTGGTTTGTACCACAGTTGGTGTTCTCTGTATTCTGTCTCTGAAACTCAGCATCCTCACCCCCATCAGCTTTCTGAATCTGATCCTCCTGCCCTTCCCTTCCAGCCACTTTGACCTTCCATGGAGTCTCTGGCTGGCCTGGGATGGGGCAGCCTCCTAACTGGTCTCTTGCCTCTGACCCTCTCTCCACATTGGCGACATAGCTAACCACCAGACGTCTGGGTTTGGGACAGAGAATCCCTATCTTCAGATGGCTTTCAGGGCTGCCCCACCCAGTTCTCCCACTGAGTCTCTTGCTGGTGGCTGGGTTGTGCACTTTACTGGCTGCCCCTGGCTCACTCTCCCTTTGCACTCCCCCTGAGCGCGCCCACCCACCTGGTGAGCACAGGTGCATCCTTTGCACCTCAGTTAAGATGTCCTGGCAAGAAGTCCGTTTAATTCCCAGGCAGAATTAAACAAGCTTTCTGTGCACTCGCATAATGCCTGGGACATTATGATGCTGTGTATAACCACTGGCTATGTGGCTACAAACTCATCCTACGCAAGAGCCCATGGTTAACAAACGCAATAAGACAAGTCCTTCAGCATATTCCATACTCATTGTGTAACAAGCCCTGAGCTGGGCAATTCTCCACAGGATCTGATTTATTCCTAAGGGCAGGGCCAGGAAGTTGCAGGGTAAGGGGATCCCTTCTCCAGAACCACCTCCAGATTATACCATCTAAGTGGAAACAGGGCCTCACTATGCAACTACGGCCTCACGAGCAGCTCCCCCAACTCACTGCCCTGAAACCAGATCAGCTCCCTCTGATATGTTTTCCTTGATCCTAAATCCTGGAGCTGCCAAGGAAGCCTATATGGTGTGAGTCCTGTTACACTATTATCTAGTTTTCTGGGTGTAGAAATGGAGTCTTAGAAAGCTGAAGTAACTTGGGAAGGTTAGATGACAGAGCCATACTGGAACCCTGACATGGCGGCTGCTGCAGGCCAGTGCACAGTCTGAATCCTGGGCCCTGGCTGCCAGTCTGTATGCCCAGCTCTGGGCTCGGTGCCCAGCTCAGGTTTGCCTCATTGACGGTTGCCATTGCCATCCTGAATCTCCCCACACACAATTGGATAACACTTCCAGCCCTGAAAGAGAAACCCCAGTCCCAGGGTTCCATGTTTGCAAATAACAAAGTCACTATGGAGTGAGCCCACCCTCCAGTCCACCTCCTCCACCTCCACTGGTGAGTAAACGAGGAGAGAAAGTACATGCACGTTCCCCAGGGTCCAAGGCTCCAGGATCTGGTTCCAGAAACAGAAAGGTCACTTTATTAGCTATCACAGAAATTTCGCTGTGACCCCAAAGTAATTTCCCCTGAGAGAGGCAAATCTCCAAGAGCCAGGAATAGAGGGAAAGATTATTGCTTACCTTGCTGGGCAAACAGCGTCTGCATCCGGTTTGGGGCCTAGGGAACTGCTCTGGATTGGTGCCCACCCCCTCCCTCGCAGCAGGACCCCCTGGGATACATGGGCTGGAAGCAGTCTTGGCTGGGGTCAGCGTTGGGTGCCCTGCAAGAAATGTACTGCATGTGCCAACACAGACAGCTCAGAAGGGAACTGCTGCCTTTCTGGAAGGAGCAGAGCTTTGAAATCAGACTTGGATTGGAATTCCCACTTTGGTTGAATTCCAACTCTGGGGCCTTGAGAAAATTATACCCCCCTCCACACCACCATCCCAGGCTTCAGTTTCCTCAGCTGTGAGCAGACATGGAGGTGAGGCACCAGCCACTAGAGGGGCACAATTAGTGACCAGAAGCCCCTTGCTGCCCAAATTGCCAACATGTGGTATAGGCTAGGGTCTCAGGGAGAACTGAGAGGATCCACAGAGGGGACACCTGCTCCACGTTGAGGTGCAGCAGCCTCTGCTGCCTCCTCTCCTGTGGTCTTGCTCAACATCACTTTTTTTTACAACAAGGAACGTGGCTTGGACGTGCAGAAGTCCTGCCAGTCACACACCCTCCAAGTAGTGGCACCTGATGTGCTGGTCTGGGTCCTGGCGTTTCATCCTACTTCTCTGCCCTGTAGGGGGCTGGCCTGGCAGGACCACTTGTGGCTGCAGCATCAGTCTTAGAGAAGACAGTCCCAGGGCCAGTGAGTACCTGACAAGGAGGTGCCCAAGGAGATGCAAGCAGGAGAGAGCATGGCCAGCCACTCACCCACAGTATGACCTTGGACACACAACTCCCCCGAGCCGTGATCTCCTTACCTGTAAAGTGGAGATGATAAGAGAAGCTGCCTCCTGGTGTGTTGGGAGGGCATATTCGTTTGCATGGGCGGCAGTTCCAAAGTACCACAGTCAGGGACATAAACAGAAATTTAATTTTCTCACAATTCTAGAGCCTGAAGTCCAAGGGCATCAGTGGGGTGGGTTTCTTCTGAAGCCTCTCTTCTTGGCTTGTAAGATGCCGATTTCTCCCTGTGTCCACACATGGTCTTCCCTCTGTGTGTGTCTGTGTCCTCATCCGCTCTTGACCCCAGTCATAATGGATTAGGGCCACTCTGACAGCCCATTTTTAACTTAGTCACCTCTTTAGAAGCTCTAGCTCCAAAAACAGTCACCTTTTTTTTTTTTTTGAAACTAAGAAAGGTTTTATTGTTAAAACAAAATAGCAGTGACACACATCCAAATCCCAGTGCTAGAGTCCACTCATTTTTGTGAGAGAAAACTACATTCAGGCATCAACTAAAAACTGGAACTACTGAAGAATGCCCAGTGCTTGTGGTGACACAGGTACAATATGTGCTTGTCTAAGAAGTCATTCTGTGTTTCCATGTAGGTGGGACTGCATGGCAAGAATGAAAGAACACAAGGCAAAATGGCAGGTGCGCAAAGCCTAAGACCCCTTCTCCACTCTAATGTGCTCTCGTTTTATGTTTGAAAATTAACCAGCATGTCATTTTACTGTAATATCAAAGAACACTTCCCCAAAAAGTCTAAAATAGATTCGAGGTCACTACTAAACTCATACAGGGAGGTCAATGAGGGAAAAATAGTTTGGGTTCTCAAAAGCCAAATCTCACACAATGGCAGGCACTACTGTCGCTGCATGTGCTCGCAGTGGAAGATGCCGACCTCAGTACAGGCTGGTCTTCTTCATGATGCACAGGAACTCCTGCTCGTTGACTTCACCATCTCCATCTCGGTCAGCTCCATCAATCATTTCCTGCAGCTCCTCATCAGTCAGGTTCTCGCCCAACTCCTTGGCCACACCTTTCAGGTTTTTGAATGATATAGTCCCAGTTTCATCATCATCAAAGAGCTTGAAAGCCTTCAGGATTTCTTCTTTGGTATCTTTCTCAGACATTTTCTGAGTCATTACAGTCAAAAAATCACTAAAATTCATTTTCCCTGTCCCTTCCTTATCAATTTCACTTATCATCTTCTTGATTTCTTCTTTCTTGGGTTCAAAGCACAGGGCCCTCATTGCCACCTTAAGTTCCTTAGCATCTATGGTCCCAGTTCCATCAGCATCAAAGAGATCAAAAGCTTTCTGGATTTCCTGTTTCTACTCTTCAGTAAGCTCAGGCTTAGGACTCATCCTTTTTCGCTGGGCACTTGATGTCATGTTACCCTTCTTAAAGTTGGAGGCCATAACCAATGAACTCCACCGCCAAAAACAGTTACCTTTTGAGGTACTGGAGGGTTAGGACTGCAACATGTGGATTTGAAGGGACACAATTCAGCCCATAACACATAGTTAAATGAGGGAGAGTGTGATATAATAAAAAGTAAATATTTAGTCAGACCTTCTAAAATACTTGGGATTTCCAGAGTGATAAGAGTGCCTCTTGCATGCTAATGACAAGTGTGGTGGCTCAGGGAGCTATTACACAGCTTCAGGATAGGCCTGGTCAGCAGAAAGACCAAGGCTGGATTAGAGAATTGCAATTCTTCAGGCCTACCCTCCACTTCTGGGAAGGGGAGAGGGGCGGGGGGTTGAGTGTGATTCTCCATAACCTATGATTTAATCAAGTGTGTTTCTGAGAGCTTCCAAGCTGTGAAGGAGGCCTGGTGTCAGGAAGGTGGCCCACCTCACCCAGCTCCATGGGAACAGAAGCTCCTTCCCCAGGACCTTTCCAGACCCCTATGTGCTGTTCTTTTGTACCCTTTATATAACAATAAACTGATAAATGTAAGTAGAATGTCTTCCTGAGTTCTGTGGGCCATTCTAGCAAGTTATCAAAACTGAGAAGGGGGTTACAGGAACCTCTGAATTACTGCCAGTTGGTCAGAATAAGTGTCAAGATTTTTTTTATGAAGCCTTCCATGTAAAAGAAGAGAATTCTAGAAGTTGCTTTGAAGAATGCTGCAATGATTAATGGTAGCCAGAGCCCTAAAACACTCAAGGGAAATGCCAGTTCTTTAATCCTAGATCTTAAAAGCATGTTGCAAAAGCCCTTCTTTTTCAGCAGAACTTTTAACTTCTTATGTTTCTAATCTGAGTTGGTAAATCGCCTCTCATTACTTAGGATTGATTTGTGTTCTTTACCTATAGAAAGTCTTAGTAGAAGATTTCCCCCCCACCCACCCATATTTAGTCTATTTAGCTGAAGTAATCACAGGCAAATTCAGTATAATCCTTCTCAAAGTGAGATCCATGGCTGATAATGTATGGCAATTCAAGAGCGTATCTGTATTAGTTTCCTGTAGCCTCTATATAACAAACTACCACACACTTGGTGGCTTAACACAAGGCATGTTTATTCTCTTAAAGTTCTTGAAGCTAGAAATCTGAAATGAGTCTTTTGGAGCTAAAATCAAGGTTTTGGCAGAGCCCGTTCCTTCTGGAGGCCCTAGGGAAGGGTCTGATTTTGCCTCTCCCAGCTCCGGGTGGCTGCCAGCAATCTTTGACTTGTGGCCACATCACTCCAGTCTCTGCTCCATTGCTCTGTGGTCACATTGCCTTCTTGTCTATATCTGATCTCCCTCTCCCTCTCTTTTGTGAGGACACCATGATACATTTGGGGCAAATCCAAATAATCCATAATATTCCCATCTCAATATCTTTAATTACATGTGCAAAATCATCTTTTCCATACAAGGTACCACTCAGATTCTGGGGACAAGGATGTGGATATCTCTAGGGGACAGTATTCCACTGACCATAGTGTCTGCGGGAACATCATCATGGTAACTGTAACCCAGAACTTTCTCTGTATAAATGTTTTTTCCCCCAGAACAAGCTTTCCAAAACCAGCTCTGACCAGGATCTGTCACAAAGGTGGTTCCTGAGATTTATAGGCCCAAATCCAGCTCCCCAACAAGTAGCCCAGCCCACTCACCTTTCGGGCTCATCTGTCACGCAGTATCCTCAGCTGACCCACTTGTCATCTCTATAAACTGTTTACCTTCTGTGTCTTTGCTCACACTGGACCTGCCGCCAGGGGCTCCTGTCTTCCTCCTCTGCCTGGAGAACTCTGCTCATCCTTTAAAGCCCACCTCCAACATCCCTTCCTCCACTATCTCCCTGCCTGCTGCTCATGCCTGCATACATTAACACACCCACAGCATCACCAGAGAGCTGTTGGGTGCCTCCTGAATCCCTGGTAGGGACATACTCTCTCACCACTATAGTCTCACACCCAGCAACACAGAGCTGCACATGTGCACGACAGGGCATGAACATTCACAGTTCTCAGGCTCTCAGAAAGAGCAGACCCTCAGAAACTGTGGATAATGTTGAAGCGAGAAAACAGATTATTTTAGAAAAAAAAGAAAAAAAAAAAAAAAACAGATTATTTTGTTCTCATTTCATCCAAATACTCTATTTACCACATTGCCATTGAAATGCTGGTTTCTTTTCTCAGTCACCTCCTGCCTAGAGATCGAGGATGAGTCCCAGAATTCCATGCATGCTTACACCTGTGTGTGTTCCTCACCCATCCACACACTCACGCAGACCCTGCTCACAGAGGCAGACAAGTCAGGGCATTGACAGCCCATGGGAATTGGGAAAGCTCGCCTTTTAAGAACACAGGTCTAGGCTGGGCACAGTAGCTCACGCCTGTAATCCTAGCACTTTGGGAGGCCAAGGCATGCAGATTGCTTAAGTTTATGACAAGACCATCCTGAGCAAGAGTGAGACCTTATCTCTACTAAAATTGAAAAACTGAGGCAGAGGATCACTTGAGCCCAAGAGTTTGAGGTTGTTGTGAAATAAGATGCAACAGCACTCCACCCAGGGTAACCAAGTAAGACTCTGTCTCAAAAAAAAAAAAAAAGAAAGAAAGAAAAGAAAAGAAAGGAAAAGAACAGAGGTCTACTCTCTTTCCTTGTCTTTCCAAGTCCAAGTCCCATTTTGTCCTTTCCAGGGGACTATGAGCCCCAGGATGGAATTGTACAACCAGTGCCATCTACGACCTTGGGAATTGGAACCTGTTTCTGGAATTCTTGGCAACAAGTGACAGAATTCCAGTGGGGAAAGGCCCAAGAAACCTGGGACTGTGGTGAAGTCACAGTGTGACTGTGTGTGGCTTCTTTGATAATCGCTTATATAGAATTTCCTCATGG
The DNA here is from genome assembly GCF_000181295.1 of Otolemur garnettii. Lineage (NCBI taxonomy): Eukaryota > Metazoa > Chordata > Mammalia > Primates > Galagidae > Otolemur > Otolemur garnettii. The sequence goes on along the minus strand of NW_003852656.1, from coordinate 904,205 downwards.
GGTATGATCATTTATCCCCAGCAGGACAGGAAATGAATGTACAATCAAGATAATGTAGTACATTCTGGATTAAGTGCCAACATTCAGGCTTAAGATCTCCAAGTGACAGTTCCATCCGGAAGTTTTTAATGCTTATAAAATTCAGCACAGGGTCAGACTGGTGAAGCTGAGGAAATGAGTACCTGGCTGGCCTCCCTGGCTGAACATACCTACAATACCGGCTGGAGGCAGGGTATGAAAACTGACTTTAGAGCTTGCCTGGACAAGGAGCATGAGGCATAGTCAGTGGGGACAGAGCTGTACCAGAGTTCCAGCCATGCTTAGGGAGTGGTGAAAAGAGCGATGGGGTTAAAGCCAGGCCAAAGGCCAGAGGAAGGAAGTATGGCTATGCTGTGCAACCTCTGAAGGAAAGCTGAGACACTTGGACAATACTCAGTAGGCCATAGGGAGCTGTAGAGGGTTGTGCCGGGAGGGAGAGATATGGGCAGGAACATGTGCTCAGAAAGTCTCAGTCCCAGTGGAAAACCAGCTCAGAGTGGAGGTGTTGTAGTATTCTGACAAGAAACCTTACAGCCTGGCCAGGAAGGCAGAGTCTAACCTCTCTGAGAGAGTTCAGGGGTCCTCCAGCATGGATGCCCATGGGCCTGGATTGCCATGAGACTTGGGCCAAGGAAGTAGAGCAACTTTCTCCAGAGGCAAGGAGAGGAAAGGCCCTTTACTCCTGGGCAGGGAGGAGTTGTGGTGTGGGACAGAGTGGGGCTGCCTCAAGCCCAGCACCCTGAAAGAGTGACCTTGGAAGAGTCAAGCCCCCTCCTCTGTAGAATGGGAATAACACTCACCTCCCAAATGTAAGAGGATGAAGCTGATAAAATGCCCTTAGTGCCCAGCACAAGGTCTTCCCCATCCTACACCTGGTTTGGAGAGCAAAGCTGTGTGCTGCTGCTAGTCACCAGCAGGATGTTGGGCCTGGGCAGCTCTGGGGTGCAGCAGGGTCTCAGGGAGGCCTTCCCGTCTGTGTGGGGGAAAAGAGCTGGCTGGGCCAGAAGGAGGTGCATAGGCAGCCCCCCATGACAGCATCAGAGGCCTGGGACCCACTGCTTCCACACTACCCCCACCCCAATTGGGCAGACAAGGGGTTAAAATCCTGAAGCTAGGCCTGCTCGGGAACAAAACAAGACCCCAAGATAAATTGCCACAGGACAGGAGAGTGACAATGTCCTGAGGAGGAAAAAACATTCTGTCCCCAGCCCAACCTCAAGACAGAATCCAGCACTGACATAATGAGGTCAGGAGAAATGGCTGCCCTCCTGGCTCCTAGGTACCAGGCAGAAGCTGTCAGCCGTGAGGAGCCGTCCAGCAGACAGAGCCCAAGCTAGACTAGATAGTACCCGGGGACACTCATTCAGTCCTCATCACAAAGAGCTCGGAGGAGTTGGACAAGGAGACCCAAAGGCTGTCCCAGTGCCCCATTATCTTATCTCTTTTTTGGCCTAGGATGGCTTCCTGTGCAAAAAAGCTGGCCCAGCTGCCCCTCAGGTTCTGGTAGGGATGGCCAGCCTCAGAGACTGCCCAGGGCGCCTTCTGTCCCAGGAGATGCCTCGAGAAGCAAGCTGCAGAAGGCTCCATCACCGAAGGGACATTGTTGCCAAGGACTTCTGATTCCTATCTCTCTCCTCTCTTTGGTGTCTGAGCCAGTGGGAACAGAAATGGGGTCCTGATGGGGCAGATGCCTGCTGCATTGCCAGAGAGTCTGGACTGGGACCAGGATCCAAATGACCTCCTAATACTCCTTCCTCCCCAAGTCAAGTGTGTGGGATCTTTGAGGGAAACAGTTAGACACCAACCCACCCAGCTATTGGCAAGTCCTGGCCTGCCGCCGCCTCCCTAAGGACCCAAGAGAGTGAGGACAGGTGTGCCCTCCTGAAGGTGAGACACAGGTGAGGGCTGGTCAAATCCTGCCCCACTCCTGGCCACCCACATCATTCCCATCACTGTCAGGAGGGACCAGCAAGGCCTGTGTTTATTCCCAAACCTTATGGTCAGAGCCAAGGCCAGTAAATAGGGAGGAGAGATAAGGGCCTGCCTACTTTGTTCTGGCGTACAGTGGGTGCTCAGGACACTCGTTGAATAAGTAGATGAATGTTGACTCTGAAGTGGGAACTGGGTAACTAAGAACCTAATGTTTCAGGACCCACTAACATATAACATGATCTGTTGATCATGGGCTATAACTCACAATAGGAAGGAGAAGAGGCAGAAAGTCACATTATCCAAAGCCTGCCATTCAATGATACTTTGGCATTTGAATCAGCCTGAATTTAAATCTCAAGTCGGCTATTTTATGTCTATTGAACCTCAGGCAAATTACTTAACTTCTCTGAACTTCAATTTTCTTTTTTATCCAATGAGGATAATGTTACCCTCTTGACATGCTTGTTCTGAGGATTATATGAGAAAATGTCAATCATTAGGACTAAGGAAAGATATCCGTTTGGCATTCAGGAGATAACAGCTGTTAAGAGAGGGGGAGTTTGGGGATGTTCACTTCCCAGCAAGAAGGCAACAGTGACATTTAAAGGAAGGGCATAGTGTTGTCTATGGGTCTGGCCAACTCTCCCTCGGGGCAGCTATATTTAGATTATTGTGACCCATCCATCACAACTCCTGCAGCAGCGTCGCCACAGTGAGTGTCAGCAAAGGTCCCTATCTTTGGTGGATGCAGAGTTTCCTCCCTGGTGTTCTCATACAGATGGGAGGTGAAGTTCTCCTGATAGGTGTCACACAGCTGGTAAGCAGGTGACACAGCAGGGACTGAACAACTGCTCCAAGGGTTCTATGCTTTAGTATAGTTTTAATTTCATAGCAAAATTGAGCAGGAGGTCTAGACTATCCCATGTCCTTACTTCCCCCTCACTAGCCCCCAACACACACACTTCTCTCACTGCCAGAGTTGTTATAATTAATGAACCAAGAATGACTCATCATCATCATCGTAACTCCGTGGTTTACATTAAGGTTCTCCCTTAGTGCTGTACATGCTATGGGTCTGAACAAATACATAATAACACATTATCTATCATTACAGTATCATACAGAATTGTTTCACTGCCCTGGAAATCCTCTGTGCTCCCCCTATTCATCCATCCCTCCCCACTGGCCCCTGGCCACTAATCTCTTTGCTATTTCCATTGCTTTGTCTTTTCCAGAAGTCATGCAATTGTAGTCAAACAGCCTTTTCTTTTTTCTTTTTTATTGTTTGGGATTCATTGCAAACAGCCTTTTAGATTAGCTTCTGTCCCTTAGTTAGTAATAGCATTTGTGTTTCTTCCATGTCTTTTCATGACTTGATAGTTTTGTGTGTTTTTTTTTTTCACCACTGAATAGTGTCCCATTATCTGGACGGGGCACAGTTTGTACACTCACTGGCTGAAGAACATCCAGGTTGACAAATTATGAATAAGCTGCTATAAAAATCTGTGTGCAGGTTTTTGTGTGGATATCAGTTTTCACCTCCCTTGAGTATGTACCAAGAAGCATGATTGGCTGGGTCATGTTCAGTTCTGTAAGAAGCTACCATGTTCTTGAATAGAGAACCAAGGGATGAATCCAGCTACTTACCGGTACCTGATCTTTGACAAGCCAATTAAAAACATTGAGTGGGGAAAAGACTCCCTATTTA
>NW_003852656.1:885706-899429 GCF_000181295.1 Otolemur garnettii | reverse complement strand
CATAATAACTAAGAAAGTTACATGAAGGCTATGTTAACCAGTTTGATGGAAATGTCATGGATTGTGTGAAAACACCACACTGTACACCCAAAGTGCATCAATGTACACAGTTACCATTCAATAAAAAAAAAAAAAGAAAAAAGAAAAGCTACCATGTTCTCTTCCAAAAGGGGCTACACCATTTTGCATTCCCACCAGCAATGAATGGAAGTTTCTGTGGTTCCACATCCTTGCCAGCCTTTGGTATTGTCAGTGTCCTGGATTTTGGCCATTCTAATAGGTACATAGTGGTGTTGTTATTGTAATTTGCACTTCTCTGATCACAGGTGATGTGGAACAGATTTTTCTATGCTGATTTGCCATCTGTGTATTTTCTTTGATGAGGACTCTGTTAAGATCTTTGGCTCATTTTCTTAATGGGGTTATTTGTTTTCTTATTGTTGTGTTTTAAGAGTTCTTTATATATTTTGGATAACAGTTGTTTATCAGATGTACTTTTTGCAAATATTTTCTCCTTGTCTGTAGCTTGTCTGACAGTCTGTCCTTAACAACTGATTCAGATCATGCCCCATTGGGGAAGCCAATAAAGTCACAAGATGCAGGGGGTGGGATGTAGCTTCCACTGCTCTGACAGCTTACCCTAGGGGATGAATCTCAGCAAGAACAGAGTTTATGCCTGGGTTTCAGCTCTAAGTGTGACAGTAGGTGGAAAGCAGGATCTGTGCCCAGCAAGGGTTTTGTATGTGTGTGAGTGTAAGCATGCATGAGGACGTGGTGGCCTAGGCATTCCTAATGGAGCAGCCAGTAGAAATAGTACCTGTAAGATGAAGAGGCAGTGTGGAAAAATGTGGGTACCCAAATGAGGAGGAGGGAAGCACCAGATACAAAAAGGCATGGGCTCAGATTAAAACTGTAGGGGTGGTCCAGGCACAGTAGCTCATGCCTGTAATTCCACCAATTTGGGAGGCAGAAGCAAGAGTATTGCTTAAGGCCAGGAATTTGAGACCAGCCTGGACAACACAGCAAAATCCTACCTCTACTCCCTAAAATTTAAAAACCACCTGATTGTGATGGCACGTGTCTATAGTCCTATAGTCTATAGCAACTTGGGAGGCTGAGGTAGGAGGATCGTTTGAGTCTAGGAGTTTGAGGTGGCAGTGAGCTATGATTGCACCACTGTACTCCAGCCTGGGTAACATAGTAAGACCTTGTTTCAAAACAAACATTTGTATGAAATCATAGACTAGAATTCCCAAAAATACAAAGAGTTCTCTTAGGTTGATAGACTTGAAGATGGACTTTTCTCTTTTCTATTTTTCAAACAATGGATATTTATCTTAGAGATCTTTGTTTTATATAAATAGATAACTGTTTATATGAAAAACAACTGATTTCTCCCCTGACTGCACCAAACCAAGATTTCTACAGAGGCATTCAAGGAAGGGCCTGGAATGTGAGCCCTTTGGTCTCACCCATGCTATGGAGAGAACAGCCTCCCTGCTGATCTCAGGACCCCTCCCGTGGAGCCTTCCTGGGTGTGTATTCAAGGAGCGGGAAGTACGTTGGGGTCTGGCCCCTTGCCCGCTGTCACCTATGGGCAGGCTAAAGCAGAAGATGACACTGCCACGGTACTTTCAGGACACAAATGTGGCAAGCTGTCTCTGTGAGCTGATATCAAAGCATCTTTCCAAATAAAAACTGAGACCAGATAACAAACGAGACTGTAATTGGAGGCAGATGCTGGCAGTGTGCTCCAGCCTTCTTTGAAATGGCAGATGGCCTGTCATTTGGCATGTTTCTGTCAGCCCCTCCCAGGCTGCCCACAGACCCAGACTCTACATTAATTGAGCACCCACTGCATGCCAGACATGTGTTAGCTGTTTACACAACTGACATATCTGATTTCCAACCATCTTAAAACAGACCTGTGTCAATATTAATATCCCCTTTTTTGCAGATGAGGAAACTGAGACAGAAATTAGACAGGGAAACAGGAGGTCTTTGCTCTCAGGGGTGTCCAGCCTATGCCTGTGGGCCCCATGCTGATTTTGTGAGGTCTTTTTTGCTTACCTGTAGTGTCAGATATCATGAAAACTATGCATGGACCATTTTTTTGCTAATCAGCTTTCACTACTATTTGTATATTTAAAGTGTGGTCCTTACAAGGGTACATGTGAAATTTACTAAATGTAGAAAATAAATGTCTTAACACAATAACTAAGAAAATGCGGTGAAGGTTATGTTAGCCAGTTTGATGAAAATATTTCAAATTGCATATAAAACCAGCACATTGTACCCCGTGATTGCTTTAATATACACAGCTATGATTTAATAAAATAAAATAAAGTGTGGCCCAAGAACTCTTACTCTTCCAATGTGCTACAGAGAAAATAAAAGGTTGGACACCCCTGCTTTAGACTTTCTCCTCTGATGTTCTCCATAGTCCTCACAGATATTTGGTATCTCACTTTACAGAGGAGAAAATCATCTGTCCCAGTGCATTTGAGTGGAGACAGACGCAGAGCTCCACAGGCAGGGGCCGGTCTGGGCTGCTTCTAACCTGACACTTATCTCCTGAGAAGGAGGTGAGGGCCAGACCCCTCTTAGTTTCCTGGAACAGGACAGTTATCCTGGTCATTTACTGAACTCCCTCTCTATGATATTTTTACACCCATGATCTCATTGAATCCTCCAGAAGGCAGGGGAGGGTTGAGGGAAAAGTTTATCATCTACATTTTACATATTCGGCGTCTGAAGCTCAGAGGATAAGTAACTTGCCAGCATGGCCCAGCGTGCAGTGTCAGAAGCTGAGCCGTAACTGTGATGGTTCAGGTTTAATTGGGGAATTTTTATTTCAAGATAGTTCAGGACCGTTAGGGCTGACCTACAGCGCACCCAGCGACTGCAGCTGCCTTGTACTGCAGTTCTGGCATTGCCGGTGCCTCTTGTCCTGGCCCTACCATGGCCTGCCTCCCTCCTTTGTTCAGCCCAGAACGGAGCATTAAGTGTTCTCTCCAGTTGATGTGCACATTTTACTGCCTCTCCCAGGGCAGTGGTAAAGTAGAGAACATGACTGGGCCCTGGATCAAAGGGTTTTCCCTGCAGCCTGGGTGTACTGTGTCTGCGTTCCATGGAGCATAGAGCTCGCCCTAGAATCCTGGATGGGCAGGCAGGCCAGCCCAACACGACATTCCATGCCCAATGCAGCGAAGCTGTTTTAACAAGCATTTTCGTGGCCAGAAGCCTTTGTGCTGGAGAAGACTGCAGAGTTGCTTTGGCACCTAATGCAGGGGAAGGCAGTGTGAATGAATGAATGCAGGATGTATGAATGAATTAATGAAGGTGTGTTGTGCTGGCCTGCAAGGGAGGCTGCCTGATTTTGTGCCTGTCTGCTGCATTGGAGCAGGGAGGGAGCATGGACTTCCCTAAGGAGGAGCAGCTGAGAAAGAGCCCTGGACGTGAAGGAAAAGGGCCTTGAGTTCTGATATTTAATTGTGGTCTGACAGTAAGAAAGTCACTTAATTCTGCCAAGTGTCAGTTTCTTCATCTGTACAATGGGCTTTTTCAACCTCTTGGCTCCCAGCCCTCCTGAATTATCTGCTTAGGTCAGAAGGTTAGAGGCCACAGCTATATGCCCTCCGCAATCTGTATAGGCAAACAGACGTCTCTCTCTGGGGTGGACCGACTGTCCTGCTATTAAAGATGAGTGTTATTGGAGGCAGTGTTACGGGCTCGCTGGGATCCAGGCGGTAGTCCCAGCTCCGGTCCCCGGTTTGCAGTAGCCCTTGCTGAGCCTCAATTTCCTGAGGGTTACCATGACAAGGATAAAGGAGGCCCCACAGGACTACCATGCTAGCATGAGGGTCAGGGAAGAGCAGAGACATGCCAGGGATTTATAGGTGTGTTCATGATGGCATTTCTAAATACAGATACCCCTCCACTGAGTGATGAGTTCATATCCAATAAATACATCTTAAGTTGAAAATATGAATGTCATTGCCATTTGCTCAGCCCAGCCTACCTTAAACATGCTCAGAACACTGACATTAGCCTACAGTTGAGCAAAACTGTCTAACATGAAGCCTATTTTATAATAAAGTGTGAATATCATATATTTATTGAATCCAGTGCACTGTAGAGCACAGTAGCGGTTGTTCACCTTGGGATCTGGTGGCTACCTGGAGCTGTGGTTCCTCCACTGCCCAGCATTGCAGGAGAGTATAGACGTAATATCACTAGCCTGGGAAAAAAATCAAAATTTAAAATTCAAAGTATAATTTCCACTGACTGCACATCATTTTTGCACCGTCAAAAAATTCTAAGTTGAAACATCACAAGGCAGGGACCACCTATAGTCATGATAAGTACTGCAAGCGCTATTCATACAATTATAATGACACATTGTGGCAAGTCCCTCCCTTGTAATTTATTTCAAAAAGACAAGGGACAGTTTGGGGTCTTTGGACTGACAGCCCCCCAACATCACTTGGAAGTGCAGAGTGTTTCTATCCCCAGCATCTTCAGTGACTATCAGAAGGACAATGGGTGACCAAGCACATGGGGGCAAGTGACTGTGGGGGGCTGCAGGTGAGAGCTATGATTCAAGTGGGTGCTGATGGCAGTGCAGGGATGATGTGCCTGAAGTATGGGCCACCCTTACCCTTCGGCATGCCTGCCTCTGTCTGAGCCCCTCACACGGCTGCTGCCTGCTGGCCCTCAGCTCCTGTCACCATTGCCACTGTGTCTAATGCTAAGTGAAAGAGCAAGCAGTCAGAGTGGCTTCTCTACAAATGCAGCTGCCTGTGGAAAGTGTCATGACTCCAGTAAGTATGGGGCACGCTTTGTACCTAGAAGGTGCTGAGTGAGTGATCAGTGAGTTCTCAAGCCCAGAGATAGGGACTGTCCCCTGCTAGGGCCCAACAGGCCCACCTGTTGTTGAAAAACCGTGTGCTCTTCAAAGTCATGCTTGGAAATGGGGGCATGAGGATTAGCTAAATTTTTATGCAGTTTTAGGACTAGGGAGCATGGAAAGCCCTGAGATAAAGCCATCATTTTTACAGAAAGAGAAACAGGCCTAGAGGGAAGGGATGTGTACAAGGCTACCCATCAGAGCTGGGACAGGCCCATAGGCAGCCCCAGGCCCCAGCATATTCACTCTCCCACCCTATTATTCACCTCACACTTGCCTCCTGTCCTATTAGTGGAGTGCATCTCTGATTCTGCTAACAAGTGGCAGGGGGCAGGGCCTTATGAAAACATCTGACATGAGAGGACTTTGGGGGTCAGGGAGTAAGAGTGTTTGTCTTGTGCCGAGGCTTTAATCCCTTACCAAATTCAGCTCCCAACACAGAGATAATTACTCCCACTTTATGGATGAGGAAAATGATGCTCAGAGAAGCTGTGTGGTTTGAGAAATATCACACAGCTGGTAAGGGTAGAATCTGGTTAGAAAGCCAAGTCCTTTGAGCTCTAAGTCTGGAGGCTTCAGCAATACGAAATGTTGGTTCTTCGCCTATAGAAAAATATTTTTCTTATGGAACACACTCATTGAGTCAACCTGTATCTACGAAAAGAAGATCATGACTGTTTTTACTGATAATGCCCTTCAAAAGCAGTTCAGGTTACACTGTGGGAACTTTTTAACAGTTGCGGAGCCTTTCTTCCCAGACTAATCTTTATAAAGAGAAAATGGAAACAAGAGAGCAGATAGTGTTTTAAGCTTCCTGGTAAACAAAGAACATTAGCTATCCTCCCCTGGGTTGGGGATCTTTGGCTCCCTGGGGTTGGGATTCTGTGACCTCTTTCCAGGGAGGGCGATGGTCTGTTTTTATTTCTGCTTCCATGAGGGTTTTCTTTGGGAATGGAACTCTGTTTTGGGTTCTACAAATAATATGAAAATAACAAAGGCCCTGACAAGGTCAGCCCTCCCTCCAGCGTGGGCATGAAGACCACCCCAAAGTAGAGATTCTTTGTCGTTTAAAGGTCCCAAATCTTACATTCTCCTAGTTGTGCTGTAGCCAGAAGGGAAGTGACAACTCAGGATAGGGAGGAAAGAAGGAAGCCCTTACTGAGCGCCTGCTCTGTATGGGGGCCTGTGCTGAGAGCTGGGTAGCAGAGCCCTGAATTGCACAGCACCTCCCAGAAGTGTGTCTATTGTCCCCATTTCACAGAGAGGGAAACTGAGGAACGCGACATGATTTCCCTAAAGTCATATGGCTGTCAAGTGATGGAACTGGGGTATAAACTCAGACTTGCTGGGAACACTTCTTGGTTCAGCTTTTCCCTAAGTCTGAACACAGGATGGGAAGAAAAGGCTGAGCCCTCCCAACATCAGGGACTGGGCCGGCAGCAAAGCCCAGCAGAGAAGAGCGCTGAACCCAGTGCATTCCTCCTTCAGCTACAAGATGGGAGGCTGATAACCATACATAACCTATAGGTTTGTTGTGCCGATAAAAGGAGGTAATTTAGGAGAATGGTGCCCAGCCCCGTGCCTGGCACAGAACAGATCTTCATAAGTACTCAGTGTCATTGTCAATGACTTCAATTCTACCCTGGAAAGAAGGGCGAGGCTCACTTGGCTCTGATCTTCTACCCTTATCCTGGACCACTGACCCTGGGCATGGCCATGGCCAAGGTGGACACAGGGACACAGGACACAGGGGATGATACCCTGCTTCTTAAAAACCAGTGCTAAGGTGGGGGTGGAAGGGGGCAGGGAGCAGGCAGGATGAGGCAACTATGTTGCTTCATTCATTCTACAAATGTTTCTTGAGCATGTGCTATGGGACAGACATTGTTCCAAGCACTAAGTGAATAAGGAAGGCAGGGTCATTTCTCACCTGGGGTTTATACTGGGGGAGGCAGGGAGCCAGGGGGAGTGCAGACATTAAATCTGTAATGATATCATCCTAGTCTTTGCATGATACCTGGGTCTCTGTAGTCCTGTGAAAACTGGGGCCACATGGCTTATTGTGCCTGACCAAGGGTGAAGCTGCCTTCTGACCCAAATGAATGGAGGGATGGCATGAAGACTGGAGGCTTGTTTCAGCTTCTCTCTCCAACCTCCTCATCTCTACCCTGCTTTCTCCAAAGGGCTCGGGTTCAGATCTGAGCTTAGGCTCTGGAGTGTGGGTCATCGTGGGTCTGGGAAACTGGTTAGAAGCCTGGTCAGCTGCCTGGTATCGAGCTCCAGGTGCAAGTAGCTTTCAACTTAAGGTTTGAAGTCAGAGGTGAGGTAGGTGGCTCTGTCTGAGGGCAGCAGGGCTGGGCCAGGCAGCCAGGGGCAAGTAGCCTTCAACTTAAGGTCAGACCTCCAGGCAAGGACACCTATAGCTGAGATGGACACACGGGCTCGTTCCAGTTTCTAGTTAGAGGCCAAGAAGGTTGGGTCTGGCCAGGAGGCTATAGTTTAAGGAAGGGCTCCAGTGCATAGAAGAATTTTAAATCTAAGTATAATAAGCCAAGAAAACTGAGGCTGGAGACCAAACAAAAGGGCTGAGCTAACCTGATAATTACCATGTTGGTAAGGATAATTGCTAACACTTACAGAATACATAAAGGTCTCATACTTATTATGTATTATCTCATTCAGGCATCACCACCCTGAAGTAGGTGCTATCATTATCCACACCTTATATGTTATGAAACCAAGACACTGACAGGTTAAGTTACTTGTGCAAGGTCACACAGCTACTATGTGGCAGAACTGGTTAGCATACAGGTGCCACGTCTTCTAGATACTGGGTCCTCCACAGGGGACTGACTTTCTGTAGCTCCATCCACAGGCAGCCTGATTCCTCAGGGCCAATCCTGGGATCAGGAGAGGGCCTTGACAGAGAAGCCCAGGACAGAAACATGAAGCTGAATGAACAGGGCCTGAATAAATGTTTATTAATTGAACTTGACAGAAAAAATGCAGTTTTATTTGAGCCCAAGTCAGAGGTTGTTACTGCAGCCCAGGTTCAGAACGTCCTCATTTCTGTGGTATTTCGTGATCTTTATCCTTGTGGTAAAGACAGGCCACATCTGTTCTGCTAATGAACTCAGTCTCTGCATGGAGGGAGGCAAGCTGCAAGGGGAACGGGGTGTAACTACCTGCACAAATGAGCGTTCACCACCTAATCAGATGGTGGTATTCCTGAGCGTTCTCTCAAATGTCCCTTTATAGTCAAGGGTTGGATTTCCTGCTAATATAGGCCTGGTGGTTTTAGGCTGTATAATGATATCTCACTCAGAGAATGTGGGATGGGATGGGGGGGCAGGCTGTGGTTTTCTCCCAGAGGAAGAATCCAGAATGTTGCAGGCCTGATTTCCTTTTCTGGGCAGAGATTGGAAGTACAGTTCTCCTATTGGAAAGAGGTCATATTCTTTACCTGTAAAAATATTGGTAAGGTACACATAGCAAGGAGGGCAGAGGGTTTCTTGAAATTAGTCTAAAGGTGACAATCCACAGGATCAAACCTCTAAAAGTAGATGTGCATGTGTGCATGCTCATGTGTGCACATGTCTGTATGTTTTGTGTGCCTGTGTGTATGCACAGCTACTTGCATCCTTATGTTGTACAGATGCATGTGTATATGCATGCTTGGCATTTTGTTTGTGTTCACGCGTGGTATGTGTGTACATGGATGTCTAGTATGTGTGTGCACGCACGCGCATGTGCACATCCAGAAGAGCCATCTATGGGGGGGAGTGGTACTGTATTCTAACAAGTACAAGCCTCTGTTCAAGAGCAAATGCTTCTAAAGGTGTTAGGAATGTTTGTGTCATATCATGATTCATTCACCAAACACTATTTGGCAGCAGGTTTTATGTTTGTGCTGACTGCAGAAGGTGCCTAACTCTCTGGAAGCTCCCACTCTGGTGAAGAAGACTCACAGCTCAGGGAGGGGTGGGAGATGAGGCCAGACCTCGGGTTGTGGATCAGGTTGTGATGGGCCTGGTCCAGGGGCTCTGACGTCATCCTTTGTGTTGGGAGTCTTCCCTCACTCTCAGTTCCTCTCTGCTTACTCTCCCCATCACAGGAACCAGCACCTACCCATCTCTCCAGAAACCTGGCAGACTGCCTCTGGACCTGTCCCTGGTCCATAGCAGAGGGACTCCAGCAACTCTAGCGACTCCAGCTTTGTCAGCCCTCCACCCACCCTTCAAGGCCCAGTCCTCACTCCATGCCCACCCCCCAGCACCCTCTGGCCCTGCCCAGTCCTGACCTCACTTTCTCTGGGAAGTGTCTGGGGCAGCCTTCTTCATTTTCAGTCCCCCTTGTCCTGTAACCTGTGCTTGGTGTCATGCGGTTGTGCCCTCGAGGAGCTCACAGTCTAGTTGTGCCTTTTTGTCTCCACTAGGCTGGGAGCTCTTCGTGGGTAAGAGCCGTGGACTCTCTCCTCAGCAGCATCACTGCGTCCAGCAGTGATTCAGGCTCAGACATTGTTCACTCACTGCCTGTGCGGTCCCTTTTAACCTCTGTGGAAACAGATAGCAGGGTCAGAATAACACTGTTCTTTCTTGCCAGCAGGTAGGACATTTGAAATCTCTGTAATGCTCATCTTATCTTCCGCCTATGGAGAGTTCTGGAAAGAATACAAATGTTCATGGAGGCAAGAGCTAAACAGCAAGCCCATGTCACAGGAGGTGGGCAGAGGAGGGGATGCTCCTGAGGTGGGCAGGGCAGAGGACGAGCTTGCAGAGCTCAACCACATGTGACTGAGGGTGTGCGGGGAGCATGGCTGTTTTTAGACCTGCTACTTACTAATTTGGTGGCTCAGTGTTTGCAGCATTTCCGCTATAGCACAAACCCTTATCACTCAGCCAGCAAGGTAAGCTCATCCCCACATTATCAGTGTAACGGGCTTGATGAGGACCCCACTTGTAGAAGAGAGTGTATAATTGTACCAAGCAGATGTTAGGATCATTGATGGGGTTTTAATTCCTTCCTAGGAGAGTCAAAGGCTGAATCCAAGCAGCCCAGCTCACTAGGGGAGAGAGAACCAGTGCTTATGTTCCAGGTTTCTCATCCTGAAATTGTTCCCCCTCCCATCCTGCTCTACCTCATTCACCCTCCCTTTCCCCCAGAACTGCATCTATCTAGGCTTGGTGATCTTGCTTTGCCTTCAAGCAGGGTTGGGGGTTCAGATTGGATCATTTCTATTGGTTCTACTTTCAAGCTCAGGGATTCTTTTCCTCTGTCCTCTTCATTCTCCTGCTGAGCTCATCCATTGAAATTTTTATTTCATGTGTTTTTCAGTTCTAGCATTTCTTTTTCTTTTCTTTTCTTTTCTTTCTTTTTATTTTATTTATCTATTTTTTTTCAGACAGAGTCTCAAGCTGTTGCCCTGGGTAGAGTTCTGTGGCATCACAGCTCACAGCAACCTCAAACTCCTGGGCTTAAGCAATTCTCTTGCCTTAGCCTCCCAAGCAGCAGGGACTTATAGGCACCTGCCACCACGCCCAACTATTTTTTGGTTGTAGTTGTCATTGTTGTTTGGCAGGCCTAGGCTGGATTCAAACCCGCTAGCTCCAGTGTACATGGTTGGTGCCCTAGCCACTGTGCTATAGGCAGCAACCCAGTTCTAACATTTCTGTTTGGTTTTCTTTTTTATCTTCTATTTCCTTGCTGAAACTTTAGTTCTTTAATTTGTTTCAAGTGTGTTTATAATTGTTTGTTGTAACATTTTTTAATGGGTGTTTTCAAATCTGTGTCAGATAATTCAATCATCTGTGTTATAACAGTGTTCATATCTGTTGATTATTCTCTTTAAAGGTGAGGTTTTCCTGGTTCTTGGTATAAGTGATTGTTGGTTGAATCTTGGATGTTTTGTGTATTATGTGACAAGCAATAAGACTCTGGATCTTGTTTAAGTCTTGTACTTTAATAGACCTCCTCAGACATCATGCTGATGGGTAAAGGGAAAGGCCACTTCATTTATTTCCAGGTGCAGGTAGGAAGTGAAGCTTTTCAACTCAGCTTCCATTGACGCTTAAAGTTAGGAGGAGCTCCTTGTTACTATTTGGAGGGAATGAGAGCTATAGCTTCCCAGTAGGCCTCCCCTGATGCCACCCTAGGAGGGGCAGAAATGCTTTATTACTGCTTACTATGTGGCTTCCACTGATGCTGTGGGGTTTCTCTGAGTCACCAGCTCCCCTAGCATTGAGTTAGCAATATATGAGACCAAAAAAATTAAAAGCAAACAAGTAAACTCACCTCTCTGTTGTTTCTCAGGCCCCACAGTCCCTAGTTTCTCTCTAGCTTTTAGAGTCTTCTTTATATTTACATACGAGGAGTCTTCTTCATGTTTATATTAATGTCCAAGGGTTTTAGCTATACTTAAGAAGAGTAGAGAAAAGTAAGTCTACTCTATCTTTCTGCTAAATTGTTTTATAACACATCTTGTGTTTCTAGTTGAGTTAGTCTTCATTTGTTATATAGTCTTCTTTTGCAGAATTACTGAAGCTATTTTCTGTGTTTAGGTGAACTTACAAGTTTTAGAATAAGAGTGTAGGTGTAGTTATTAGTATCTGATGAAATAACTGGTATATGATGAAATACCAGTAACCACAGATTAAGGAGAAAGAGCATCTTTTCAATGCTGAATATCTCTCTACCTCTCTAAGAACCAATGTGTTTGTCTTCTCAACATTCCTCAGCAGAGTTATTAATACTTTAAGTTTCTTGGCTCGGCACCTGTGGCTCAAGTGGCTAAGGTGCCAGCCACATTACACCTAAGGTGGCGGGTTCGAATCCAACCCAGGACCGCCAAACAACAATGACGACTGCAACCAAAAAATAGCCAGGCGTTGTGGTGGGTACCTGTGGGTCCTGCTACTTGGAAGGCAGAGGCAGGAGACTCGCTTGAGCCCAGGAGTTGGAGGTTGCTGTGAGTTGTGATGCCACAGCACTCTACCCAGTGGGACAGCTTGAGGCTCTGTCTCAAAAAAAAAAAAAAAGTTTCTTCATACTGATCTTTTGATTTCTTATTAAGTTTACCCATAAGTGTTTTATCTTTTGCTTATGGCAATTATAGATGGAACACTATTTTTTTTGTAGAGACAGAGTCTCACTTTGTCGCCCTCAGTAGAATGCTGTGGCATCACACAGCTCACAGCAACCTCCAACTCTTGGGCTTAGACAATTCTCTTGCCTCAGCCTCCCGAGTAGCTGGGACTACAGGTGCCCAGCTATTTTCTGTTGCAGTTTGGCTGGGACTGGGTTTGAACCCGCCACCCTCGGTATATGGGGCCGGCACCCTACCCACTGAGCCACAGGCGCCGCCCTAGAATACTTTTCGATTGTCCCTTCTGACTGGTTATTATTCATACATGGGAATGCCATTAGTTTTTACGTATCGAATTTTCATTTATTCTCTTTAAAACTGTGTTCTTTTGTTACTTCTAGTGGTTTTTAGTGTGTCCTTATGGGTTTGGGGTATCAAATCATACCATGTGGAAGTAATTAAATTTTTAACCTCCTTTATTTCCCTTCTCTTGGCCTTCCAGAGTACTGTTCAGTGATCGTGGTGGCACATCCTCATCTTGTTCCAGACTTTAGAGGGGATGGATGCTTTTAGTATTTCCCCACTAGATGTGATCACATGTTAGATTTAGGTTTGTGATACTTTCTACAAAATAATGCAGGGGTCTGGGCTCATACCTATAATCCTAACACTTTGGTAGGCCAAGGTTCAAGACCAGCCTGCATAAGAGCAAAACCCCATCTCTACAAAAAAAAATAGAAAAATAGCCAGGCATGGTGGCACGTGCCTGTGGTCCCAACTGCTTAGGAGGCTGAAGCAGGAGGATTGCTTGAGCCCAGGAGAGATTATAGTATGGTTATGATGATACCACTGCACTCTATCTTGGGTGATAAAAAAAGACCCTGTCTCTAAAAGAGAATAATAAATAGTAATAATGATGCAGCAGAAAGGACTTAACTATTTCTATTCTTCCTCTTATTACAACATAATAAATGAGGCTTTGACCACAAACGTGTCTAAACTTTACTACGGGGAGATTTATAAACACTCTCCTGAATAACAATTGAGTTAGAAAGAGAATACAAAAATGATATCATAGTATGTTTAGAGAATAATCTAAACAAGAACAAAGCTGTATTAATCAAAAGTCTTGAAATATGTAGCTTAAACTAACTGAAGCGAAGAGGGGAATTTATTAACTCATGAAACAAAGCAGTAGAAACAGCAGGGTAGAGGTGGCCTCAGAGTAGGGCTGTGGTTTATCCATCATCACTTCCCAGAGCAAACACAGAAGCAGACACTCCGTAGCCATGCGAGCTCATCTGGCCCTCAGGCTGCCAATGGCCTGTGCTACGTGTGCGGGAAGTAAAGACAGGCTCCAAGGGATGCTTGAGGGACATCTAGCCAAACTTGGGAAGGGACCACTGTGGCAGAGGCTCCTGCTATGGGGATGCCATTGGTTATGTGTTATCAATAAGATTAAAGGAACCTAAGTTAAAGCAAAATGAAGGTTAGCAGCATAGAGACCTCGTTCTCACACTGGTGTCCTGGTGTGTTTTCCCAAGTGGGAGAGGAAGGGGGAGGAGGAGAGAGAGAAAGAGAAGGAGAGTTATAATTGGGGCCCCTCAAGGGATGCCATGCACCATGGGGATGCCAAGGCGTACGGGCCCAAGTCTCTGTGTCAACCCTTAGAACCTCCATCCACAGTATTATGCAAGGAGCTGCATCTCTGAGAGAATGGAGATGAGGGGTCT
>NW_003852656.1:881783-885031 GCF_000181295.1 Otolemur garnettii | reverse complement strand
CAGTGTGGCCACTCCTTATGAAGGGCATGGGATGGGGAGAGGGGCCTGAGGAGGGAACCCCAGTACTGAAGGCAGATCCCACCTGCTTGCAATATGTACCCCGTGAATGCTACTATGTCTCCTGGTCCTGACTGCCTGCTTGTGACAGAGGCACCAAGTGCAGCAGGCTATAGGGAGACACAGGGTGCAGGATCCCTGAACTGAGCCCTTCTGTTCCCAGGAAACCCACCAAAGGCAAGGTAAGATCCCCTGAACTTCCTTTCAGCAAAAGGTCTTTTGAGGCTTTTGTTGAGAGAAGCTGGATGAGCCTGTGGTTTCAAGGCTGTGGCGGGGCTTCCCACATGGGTTACCCCAAAAGGCTCACAGATACCTTCAGGGCCATGGAGTTTTGCACAGAAGGCTTTGTGCTTCTCTCCTTTGGCCTCACATTGTCTTTCTTGGAAAGCATTACAGATGTTGGGGATGGTTGGTGCACAGGGAAGTGGCTTTAAACAATGGCTACACATTTGGAAAGCATCATGGCCAGGAACTCTAAGGACCACTTGGGCTCAGTAGGGAACCTTTTGTTTCCAGTGAACAAACCTAACAGTCAGGCCTTTTGCCTGAAAGTGGCAGTTACATGTTGTGAAACCCTGGTGTACAGTGGAAGGCCGAGACTCGGGAGGCGGGGAGACCCAAGCTCCAGGAGGTCTGTATCTCCCTGGGTGAGGGAATACCACCAATAAAGTGGGGAGAATACCACCAATAAAGTGGGGATCTCCTGCCTTCAAGGAGATCTTGCAATCATGAAGATAATGGACTTGAAACTCTCCAAGGGGAGAAGGGGAAGTAGCATTGATTAGTGCCATAGCGTATGTAAACGGTAATTTTAATTCACTTCTTATCACTATCATTATTGCTTAGATCTGACAAGTAGGTCTGATACTTTAAGCCTAAGGTTTTAAAAATAGCAGAGGCAACCGACAATACCAAGTGTTGCCGAGATTGTGGAGCAGATGTACTGCTGGTGGGAATGCAAAATGGCACAACCACCTTAGGCAACAGTTTGGCAGTGTCTTGTAAAATTAAAAATCCACTACTTATGACTCTAAAATCCCACCCTTAGGTACCTAGCCAAGAGAAATGAAAGCTTTTGTTTTCACAAAAACCTGTATGCAAATGTTAAGAATTCAAATGTCCCTCAAATGGAGAATGGTTGAACAAACTGTGGTACATTCATACAATGGAATGCTACTCAGCAATAAAAAGGAACAAACTATTGATACACACAACAACATAGGTGAATCTCACGTGCACTGTGACAAGATAAAGAAGCCAGACTAAAAATAAAAAAGAAATTAAAACCTACTTGATGCTTCATTTATAAGACATTCTGTAAAAGACAAAACTCTAGGAACAGTAATTAAGTGCAGAGACTCAAGTAGATACTTGTACACAAATGTCCATAGCAGTATCATTCACTAAAGGATATGAATAGGCCAGATGTCCATCAGCAGATGAACTAATTGTGATATATACAGACAATAGGTTATTATTTAGCCTTAAAAAGGAAGGTGATTCTGCATGCTGACAAATTGGATGCATCTTGAGGAAATTATGCTAAATTAAGTAAGCCAGACAAAAAAGGACAGATATTAGATGATTTCACTTATATTCAGTACCTAGAATATTCAAGTTCATAGAGACAGAAAGTGAAATAGAAGTTACCAAGAGCTGGGAGAGGGGGAAATAAGGAATTACTGTTTAATGGGCACAAAATTTCTGTTTGGGAGGATGGAAAAGTTCTGAAAATGAATATTGGTGATGGGTTCACAGCATTGTGAATGTACTTAATGCCATTGGATTATACACTTAAAAATTGTCAAATGGTAAATTTTATGTTATTTATATTTTATCACTTTTTTTTAACTGTAGGAATGGAGAGCAGACAATTCTGTTAGTGATAGATAGCTAAGTATTAAGAGTGAGCGGTTTGGTAGGAGGATGGAATTTTCAGGGGGGTGATGGAAATGTGTGTCTGATTGTCATGGTGGTCACACACCTACTCATTTGTCAGAATGCAGAGAAATGTACACCAAAAGGAATGTATTTTACTCCATGTAAGTTTAAAATAAAATTTTTTAAAACTACAGATGTTCCAGCTGGGCCCTGATTATTCTTGCTGATTTGTTCACTTAGCCAACAAATATGAAGTAACTCCACCTACACCCTCAGTGTGGCACCAGGAACCATAGGGATGGACACCAGGACAGATGAGCAGAAGGAAAAGAGAACCGTGTGACCATCATAGTTATAATTGAGATAAAAATGTGTTAGGAATTTTTTCCTTGGAGACCAAGTCTGAAATCTGGTGACTATAGATGCTTTAATACCTTCTTAAGTGAGTTTTTAGTTAAGATGTTTGTTCATTGGCCCTTCCTACCTGCCCCCTTTATTTGCCTCCTTTCTATGCTCTGGTTTTAAAATCCATCTTTGGTTTTGGTTTTTTTGTTGTGCTACCCCACCCCCACATACAGCCCTAGAGCAGAGTTGTTTTGAAACTAGGAAAATAGCTCGTGTTTCTAGGTCTTTCAGTGAGTCTCTGCCTCCCTTGGTGCGGGAGCCAGGATCTCTTCCCTCCTGACCACTGCATTCAGCCTGCTGTCAGCTTCTCCCTCCGGTATTCCCAGAAATCAGCTAAAAGGAGTGGTTCAGTCTCAAATGGGAGAGACGGGCTTCAACAAAAAAAGAGAAAATGATGGCTCATGAAACTTAAAAGTCTCAGGCTGCTGGCTTCAGGTATGCCTGGATCCAGCAGATAATGAGTATCAGCAGGATCTTCTGTCTCTCTATCTTTTCCTTCCCCTCTTTCCCAAGGTCCCTCCATTTGACTTTGGATCTCCACTGTGCTGGCTGCTCACAGCTGCAGCTCCTTGGCATGTGAGTGACGACTGGGGCAGAAGCAGCCAGATGCTAGGAAAGCTGGTCTGCTAAAGATCACCACACCCCCCATCACTTGCTTTCTTCTCATTATTTTCCTTTGTAAGAAGCCATCTGACAAGGCTTTATTTTGATTTCAGCATCTATGTTTATCACATTGGACCAGGCCCCCTACAGCCCCGGCAGCCAAACTAAAGTCCACAAGTTCAGGGACTCTGAGTCCACTGCTACAGATTGTGACTAAGCAGCTATCTAGCAAGTGACAAAATGTAGTTTCTTTATTCATTTGTTTAACAGACCTGGGCAGAGCATCCACTCTATGCCAGGCT
>NW_003852656.1:866750-879490 GCF_000181295.1 Otolemur garnettii | reverse complement strand
CCTTCTCTTGCCTGATTGTGATGGCTAAGACTTTCATTACTATGTTAAACAGCAGTGGAGACAGTGGGCATCCTTGCCTCCTTCCTGATCTGAGTGGAAAGGTTCTCAATTTTACACCATTAAATATGATATTGGCTATGGGTTTGCGGTAGATGGCCTCTATCAGTTTAAGAAATGTCCCTTCTATGCCTATTTTCTTAAGAATTCTTATCATGAAAGGATGCTGGATATTATCAAAGGCTTTTTCTGCCTCAATTGAGAGAATCATATGGTCTTTGTTTTTTATTTTATTGATGTGATGGGGAGAATTTTTTAAATGAATAAAATAATTTTTTTCTTTTTTAGTGGTATTTTGCCAATAAATTTTCATGTGAAAGTACCTTAAGGTCATACACATTTAAATGTTACAGTATGTTAATAAAGAGAGTCATTCACATAAAAACATTCCACCAATTTTCCCGTAAGCCTTCCTTTTTTTTTTTTTTTATTTGCACTTACTCTGCCCTTGTTTGTCTTGTTTGGTTGACAGCTGGGCTCACTCTGCCAAGATCTAGCCCCATTTGCTGATGTCTCAGCATCTGATCCACCAGGCCTTCAGCATCACTCACATCAACTTCATGAAACTGCCACTTTGTACAAGATGTGCAGTTTTACCTGCAGTGGATCTGCATCATCGTATAACATAGTCTCAAATAACCTCCTGGGACAGCAGGTGAAAAGTGCAGTGCCAGCACCCAGAGATAAGACCAGGAGCAAAGAGGTCCAGGCCAGGTTTATTGAAAGGGACAGAGACTCACCTGGGCAGGGCAAAGATGGAAGTGTTGGAGGTGGGAAAATTCCACACTTTGCCCAGAGGGCTTTGGTGAGTTAGCATCCTTTGGCTGGATTTGGGGGTGAGGTTAACTAGGTCCTTTGTTTTTGAGGGGGAAGGTTTGTGTAGGGCCATGTTAGACCCCCAACAGCAGGTGCATTTATTATTATTTTTTATTATTGCTGGGGATTCATTGAGGGTACAAAGAACTAGGTTATACTGATTGCTTTGTTAGGTAAAGTCCCTCTTATAATTCCTGCCCCCAAAAGGTGTGTCATACACAGAGACACCCCCACCCCCTCCCTTCTTCCCTCTCTCTGCTTTCCCCTTCCTCCACCCCTCACTGTGTACTAGGTCATTAATTGTCCTCCTATCAGTATTGAATGTGTAGGATTCTTGCTTCTCCATTCCTGTGATGCTTTACTAAGAATAATGTGTTCCACTTCCATCCAGGTTAACACAAAGGATGTAAAGTCTCCATCTTTTTGATGGCTGAAGAGTATTCCATAGGATACATATACCACAGGTGGTTTAATCGATCCCTGGGTTAGTGGGCATTTAGGCTCTTTCCATATTTTGCATTTATAACACATGTGGGTCACCTGGACACTGCCTAACAAAAACAGTGGCACCATAAGTGGGTGGACACTGGTGCTAACAGGCAGATGTGCTGAGAGGATTGATTTTAAAAAGGGTCAGTGTAAGTTATCATGATTTCTGTGTCATGATGATAAAGGCTTCTCTGTGAAACCTCAGATACTGAATGGTCACATGATACTGAATTATCACTGTATTCAACTAGTTTTTCTCCTGAAATATACATCGGATCCATTGCAGCCTTGACTCCTTAAATCCCTACCCATCCTCAACCCTTGGAGGTCTCTGCAGTGGGGTCCCCCAGCTGATGCCCATGCTCCCTACACAGCCCCTGAGTTCCTGGCCTGACCCACCCTTGTCGTATATGTGTTTCCCCACTTGGGCCTGCTGGTTCACATCACACACACTCCTGTCACTTGTTCCTGGCAGTCATTTATTTCCTCCTACCTGAGGCCCCACAGACTTTTTCAGCCACTACTCTTCTGGAGACCCAGCAAGCCCCACTGACTGCACCTGCCTCTTCCCCAGCTCCTTGTCTTATCCCCAAGGCCAAACCCAGAGAATTAAAGAAGTACTTCAATAAAAATGAAGACAGGAAGAAAAAAAATCCACTTTTTTTGTCCAAGGAAAGTGTAGCACTTGAGCCTAAAGTTTCCCTCTAGCTCACAGTGGCCAGAGCAGTGAGGGTCACAGGTTTCCTTGGCCCCCACAGATGTCACGGTCTCGGGCCCAGGGTGACCCAAACTTGTGTGCTCATCAGAGTCACCAGGTGCAGGCACAGACACAGGCCCCTGGACACTGCCCTGCAGATTCCCCTCTGGCTTAGGCTCAGGAATCTGTTTCTTAACAAACTGCCTAGCTTGTGGTACTGCCTGGCCTGAGGCCTGGGGCAGCCTAAGCAGGGTAGCATCAGGTGACTCCAGCCCACCAGCTCAGTAACATAGTTTCATTTTATTGTTTTCATTTTCTGCAGTTGCCATAACAAATCACTGCAAACTCAGTGCCTGAAAACAACACAGATTTACTCTTTTGCAGTTCTAGGGTCAGAAGTCCAAAATGGGTCTTAAGGAGCAAACATCAAAGTGCGGGTTGGGCCGCATCACTCTGATCATTCTCTGTCATCACGTCATCTTGTCCTGTCTGACTTCTCACCTCTCTTCTATAAGGACCCTGTGAGGACACCAGGCTTGCCTGGATAACCCAGGGTCATCTCCCCATCTGAAGTTCTGAAATTAATCACTCGGCAAAGTCCCCTTTCCTGAATATATTAGCTTCTGGTGGCTGCTGCTGTAAGCACCACAAACTGGGATGGCATAAAACAACAGACATTTCTCAGTTCTGGAGGCCAAGAGTTTAAAATCAAGGTGTCAGAAGGCCCTGCTCCCTCCAAAGGCTATAGAGATGGATCCTTCCTGCTTCTTCCAGTTTCTGGTGGTTGCCAACTGTCTCTGGTGTTCATCTGTTCATGGAAGTGGCACTCCAGTCCTTGCCTCCCATGTGGCTTCTTCCCTCCACCTGTGTCTGTGCATCATCTTCTGATAAGGACATCAGTCAAATTGGGTTTAGTGCCCATCCTAATCCACTATGACCCCATCTTAACTAATTATACCTGCAAAGACCCTAGTTCCAAAAAAGGTGACATTTTGAGGTTCCAAGTAGACATGAACTCTGGAAAGATACCATGTAGCACACTCACAGATTAGGGCCTGAGGAATTGGACATCTTTGGGGGCCATTATTCTGCCTCCCACATTAATCGTCACACATTAGGTAGAACAGGTACAGCTGAATTTACTTAATAGCCCAGGAAACAAAGGCACAGAGAGGGGCGCCAACTTGTCTGCCGTTCCATGGCTGGTCATTACCAGCAAAGCTGGGCCTGAACCCAGGTTCAGAAAAGCTATATGCTGACCTGTTTCTTAAACCTAAAGCTAGACCTGGCCACTAAGGACCTGCCTCACTTTGGACCCCTTAGTATGTTCCCTTCCCTCATCCCTCTCTGGTTCCAGTTTAACACAAACCATAGGCCAAAGTATAAGAGTGACCAGGGAAGGAGTGAGGTGACAATTATTAAGCCCTCCTATATTCCAGGCACTTTCCTTTGTGTCATCTGATTTAATTCCTACAAATAGCCCTGGAGTGTCAGTATTATTATTCCCATTTTTCAGATGAGGAAACTGAGGCTCAAAGAGAGAGTCATTGACTCTGGCCAGGTTTCTAAGCCAGATCTTGAACTCCATGGCTAGCCCCTCAGTGGGCCTGCTGCTTGGTCCTGCTGCCACTGCCCCACAGCCCACCCCTTCCCTTCCTGGAGACTGTGTGTGCTTAGCCAGGTACAAAGCAGGCCTGGTCCCAGAAAGCCTCCGTCCATGGGACAGGTGTCCTCTCATTGGCAAATCTTTGATCTTTGCTCCTTGGACATCAGGGAAGTCCCAGATGCTCAGCTGTTCTGCTCCTTTGAAGTCCAAGCCAAGCAGACCTGGACAGGAGCTCAGAGTGCCTGCCAGTAAGGACAGAGCCTCTCTGAGAACAGCTGCAACCTGCAGCCTGCAGCCTGCAGCCTGCAGCCACAGCCTGGACATGAGGAGCTAAGGGCTGAATGCCACTTAACAGGACTTCAGCTCATCTAATTCCCCTCAGCCCTTGCCTGAGGCCCTGGTATGTCCTGCTCATAACCTTGGGGAGTCACTTCATCGCTCCAGGCCTCAGTTTCCCCATGTGTAGCAGGAGGAGTCAGGTTGCCACCATCCCTGCTGCATGTCAGGACCGGCACAGGAACCAGGCAACTGAGCTGGGATGCTAGTTGATGGTTATTTACTGTTTGTCCGAAGATGTGAACCCTCAGGCCACATGGTTCTTTGAAGAACCCTGAACACCATGTCAGGCCAGAACATCATGGCTTTTGAGATGAATCAATTTCTGAGGCATGAAAAGTAACCAGTGCTATCAACAGTAATCTTAGTTGGAGACCTTTGAGAATGAGCTGGGAGAGGGCAGGTGAGGCAGTCCTGGGTTGGGACTGCAGACTTGCTGTGCCGCACAGGGAGCCTCACTGCTTCCCCATCATACTCCACGGTGGGCTGCTTAGGCTTTTAGCCTCTCTGCAAAATGCAGATGCCTCAGCAGGTGATTTTGAGCACTGCCCAGCAAGGTAAGGGAAGATGAACACTTAGAAATGTTCTGTTTGGATAAGGAATTGTAGTAATAGCAGCATTGCTCTGAGACTCCATGGAAGTGTTCATCTTGTGCCCAGACAATGCTGGCACAGTCTTGCTTTTTTTTTCCTGTGCTTGCATGGACTCATCATTGGGTCTTGCTCTTCCTGAGGCCTCCTCTTCCAAGATGGCATTTTCTATTGAACTGTCACCTTCAGATAACAATGTGTCTACTTGTGGGAGGGGCCCCACTTATACCCAAGCTAGCCATTGGGTAGCATGCCACATTGGAGAGCCTATTTTAGGCTAAGGGTGGCAGCAGACTGGATGGCAGTGGGGGCTGAAGGCCACCTGGCCCTGCTGTCCATCAGCTGAGAGATCCGACTTGTGCCACCATGTCCTGTGGCCTTGTATAGTAGTGAGAAGGCAGAGAACTCACTGGTTCTGTCCCTTTGTGCTGCTGCCCGTGTACAAAGTTGCTCACGCCCCATCAGTTACTTAGGATGGCTCTGCTGGTGGCGTGGGCTTGCATGCAGCAGTCTTGTTCTGTTGTGAGGTTCTTGTTCTTGTTTTTGAAGATGTGTCCTGTAGATGCAGTTTCATTCACGTTTTAGAAAAAAGATGGAAATGCAGCAGGTGTGTTACTCTGAGAATCCTGAGGGCAGATTTGATGCTGCATCAGTGCTCACTCAGCCATTCAAACTGCTCTTCCTTTCTAACAGCCCTGTAAGATATAATTCACTTACTAAGCAGATTATCCATTTAAATGTACAATTTGGGCAGGTGCAGTGGCTCAGGCCTGTAATCTTAGCCCTCTGGGAGGCACATAGGGTGGATAGTCTGAGCTCACAAGTTCAAGACCAACCTGAGCTAGAGTGAGACCCCATCTCTACTAAAAATAGAAAAATTAAGCAGGTATATAACAAGCATCTATAATCCCAGCTACTTGGGAGGCTGAGGCAAGAGGATCTCTTGAGCCCAAGAGTTTGAGGTTGCTGTGAGCCACAACCCCACAGCACTCTACCCAGGACAACAAAGTGAGACTGCCCCCCCCAAAAAAATGTACAATTCAATGGTTTTCATTACACTCACAGAGTTGTGCAACCAACACCACAATAAATTTTAGAAAATTTTTTTAAATTTCGGATTATTACGGGGGCACATATGTTTTGGTTACATAGTTTGTTTTTGTATGTTTAAAGTCAGAGTTATGAGTGTGCCCTTTACCCAGAAAGTGTGCTATATATCTGTGCAATGTACCCGTTGGGCAGTTTACCCATCCCCTCTCTCCCTCCTCCCAACTTGAATTTCAATGAGTTTTGCTTCCATCTGAGCATATAGGTGTTGATCAATTACTTCTAATTTAGTATTGAGTACATGTGGTATTTGTTTTCCTAGTTTCGCAATTCTTAAGAGAATGGTCCTCAATTCTATCCAGGTTGTTCCAGAAGATGTGACTCGATAGATCTCCATCATTTTATGGCTGAATAATATTCCATGGTATGTCTCAGCGCCCATAGCACAGTGGTTATGGCATCAGCCACATACACTGAAGCTGGCAGGTTCAAACCCAGCCCAGGCCAGCTAAGCAACAATGACAACTGCAACAGAAAAAGAGCCAGGCACTGTGGAGGGCACCTGTAGTCCCAGCTACTTGGAAGGCTGAGACAAGAGAATCACTTAAGCCCAAGAGTTTGAGGTTGCTGTGAGCTGTGACACCATGGCACTGTACCAAGAGTGACATAGTGACTCTGTCTCATTAAAAAAAAAAATCCATGGTGTGCGTATAACACAATATATTAATCCATTCATGTATTGAAAGGCACTTGGATTGTATGCACGTCTTTGTGATTGTGAATTGTGCTACTATAAACATTTGAGTACAAGTATCTTTATGATAAAATGTCCTTTTTTCCCTTTGGATAAATACCTAATAGTGGGATTGTAGAATCAAATGGTAGTTCTACTTTAAGTTCTTCAAGGAATCTCCATACTACTTTCTATAGAGGTTGTACTAGTTTGCAGTCCCCACAACAACATATGAGTGTTTCTTTCTCTTCGCATCCATACCAGCATCTGGTGGCTTTGGGACCTTATGATGTGGGCCATTCTCACTGGGTGATATTTCAATATGGTTTTGATTTGCACTTTCCTAGTGTTTAGAGACTATGAGCATTTTTTCTGGTGTTTGTTGGCCATTTGTCTATCTTTGTAAGAAAAGTTTCTGTTCATGTCTCTTGCTCAATTTTTAATGGGGTTGCTTGATCTTTTCCTGTTTATTTGTTTGAGTTCTTTGTAGACTGTGGTTATCAGCCCTTTATCGGATGTGTAACATACAAATATCTTCTCCCATGTCTGTTTGCTTGGTATGGTGTCCTTGGCTGTACAGAAATTTTTAACTTGATCAAGTCTCATTTATTTATTTTAGTTGTTGCTGCAACTCCCATTGGGGTCTGCTTCATAAATTCTTTCCCTAGGCCATTATCTTTAAGAGTTTTCCCCATACTTTCTTCTAGGATTTTTATAGTTTCATCACTTAGCTTCAAAGCTTTTATCCAGTGTGAGTTAATTTTTGTGAGTGTTGAGAGGTATGGGTCCTGTTTCCCAACCAGATCTTGAAAATTAGTTCTACACTTCATATAGAATCAGAAAAGACTTCAAAGAGCCAATGCAATCATACAAAATAAGAACAAATCTGGAAGCGTCACTTTACCAGACTTCAGGCTATACCACAAAGCTATAGTGATCAAACAGCAAGGATGGTATTGGCATAAAAATAGAGACATAGATTTGTGGAATAGAACAGAGAATCTAGAGTTTAACCATCCTCATATTGCCATCTAGTCTTTGAAAAAACAAACAAAAAGCATACCCTGGTAGAAAGAATTCCTATTCAATAAATGGTGCTGGGATAACTGGATAAGCACATGTACATTTTAGAACAATCTTTACTAGTCACCCATCATTTATCTCTCTTCAAACCTCTAGCCTCAAGAAACTACTAATGTACTTTTTCTGTCTCTATGGATTTGCTTATCCTGGGTATTTCATATATATGGGTGGCATGATATGTGGATTTCTGTGCCTGACTTCTGTCACTTAGCGTGTATTCAAGGTTTATCCAGGTTGTAGGATGTGTCAATACTTTATTCCATTTTATTGCCAAATAATGTTCCATTGTATGGATCTACCACATTTTATTTATCCCTTCATCAGTTGTTGGATATTTGGGTCATTTTAACTTTTTGGCTATTATGAATAAAGTTGCTGTGAACATTGGTGTACAAGTGTATGTGTGGACAGATATTTCATTTCATCTGGGTAAATACCTAGGACTGGAATTACTGGGTCATATGGAAGTGAAACATTTGAGGAACTGCCAGACTGTTTTCCCAAGCTGTTGCACCATGTTCCATTCCTACCAACAGTGTACAACAGTTCCAGTTTCTTCACATCCTCACCAACATTTGTCATCATCTGACTTTTTTATTCTAAGCAGTATCATCCATGCAGATGATACCCTTGGATTATTAATGTCTTTGATGTGGTAAAATACACATAACATAAAATTTACCCTTTTAACTATTTTGAAGTATACGATTCAGTGATGCCTAGTCCATCACAGTGTCGTGCAGCTGCCACCTCTGTCTAGTTCCATGACATGTCCAGTCACTCTCCATCCCTCCTCTTTCCCTACTAATTCACTTTATGTCCCTGTGGGTTTGCCTATTCTGGACATCTCTTCTAAGTGAAGACATGTAGTATCAAACATTTTGTGTCTGGCATCTCTCATTTAGCATGATGTTGTCAAGGTTCGTTCACGTTGTCACATAGGTCAGCACTTCGTTCTTTCTTGTGGCTGAGTAATATTCCACTGTGTGGACAGACCACAATTTGTTTATCCATATATCAGTTGATGGCCATTTAGGTTGTTTCTACCTTTTGATGATTATGAATAATGCTGCTGTGAACATTCATGTATGAGTTTTTCTTTTTGTTTTTTTTTTTAATAATAACATTTATTTGATTCATTAGGCACTGAATGGATTTACACATTTTATCTTCAGGGAACTCTATGAGGTAGGTCCTATAGGGATCTCCATTGTATAGACAAGAAAACTGAGTCACAAAGAGATTAAATTGCCCTAGGTGGCAGGGTTGGTGAGTGGAGCCCTGTTCTTACACTATTGATACTTGAATGAGGTTGGCCCTGACGTCTCCTCTATCCAGGCCTATTACTCATGGCTCTAATGTATAACCATTGGTGGGTTCCAACCATGTCATGCTCACAGTGCCCTGGGCTCACACTGGGGGCCAGTGTGTACCTGGGAAGCTGCCCACACCTCAACCCTGGCCCTAATGACATGTGAGGGGCTACAGTCGAAGGAGTCTATACCTTTGTGCCTGTGGCCCCAGGCCCTTCTCTCTCATCTCCTCCCTCCCACTGTGGCTGGTCCCCAAACTGGCTACAGACTCGGTACTCTGTGCCTCTGTCCAGACTGTCCTCTCCATCAAGGCTATGTTGTCTCCCCCATCCCTCAGTGCATCCTGTAAGGCCTGCTTCAACGTCACTTTTCACTCATTTGATCTGGTTTCAAAATGTTGTAGGGGCAGCACCTGTGGCTCAAGGAGTAGAGCACCGGCCCTATATGCTGAGGGTGGCGGGTTCAAACCCAGCCCTGGCCAAGAAACTGCCAAAAAAAAAAAGTGGTGTAAAACATTTCATTGTAGAAATTAATACATTTAGGATGATGGGGTGGTGCCTGTGGCTCAAAGGAGTAAGGCGCCGGCCCCATATGCCAGAGGAGGCAGGTTCAAACCCAGCCCCAGCCAAAAAACTGCAAAACAAAAAATAGACGATGAATAATGAATGAAATCAACTACAGTTGAAAAATCAAAACTCGGAACTCTCAATCAGATGCTGTATATGACAGTGCTTTTGACCTCCACACCCTGCTTTCTGTGGCTTCTACAGATAAATAGAATGGTTTCTCAGAGGTAAAAAGGGCTTTGGGAAAACAAGCCAAATACAGAAAGTAATGTCCATCAAAGGGGTCAAAGGGGACATGCATGCATAGTTCACCACAGTTCACATAGTACCCATCAATTGTGTCGTTGTGGGGTTTGTGCAGCGGCAGCATAGGAAAGAGTCCTGAAAGAGAGTCTGTGGAGCCTGGTTCCCATTCTGACCTGAAGCCATAGGGCAGGGGTCCTCAAACTTTTTAAACAGGGGGCCAGTTCACTGTCCCTCAGACCATTGGAGGGCCGGACTGTGGGACGAGTTGCTGCTAAGCAGGACAGGCAGTGGCGGCAAAGACACCTGAGGGGCCGGATAAATGTCCTAGGTGGGCCACATGTGGCCTGTGGGCAGTAGTTTGAGGATGCCTACCATAGGGCTTCCCTGACCTTCAGTTTCTTTATCTATAAAATAAGCAGATTAATCTAGATGGGTGATTTCTTTTTCCTTGTTTTATTTTTGCTTGCTTTTGTTTTATAGTTCTTATCTTTTCTCTATTAATTATAGGAATAATATATGAATTATTGCTTATTTTAAAAAAAAATACAAAGGTATAGAGCATAAGTCAAAATCTACCTTCATCCCTACAAAATCCCTCTCTCCAGAGGTCCCACTATTACTAGATGGGTGTGGGTCCATCCTGGACTTTCTCAATACATTTGCATATACATAGGTGCATATTGCACATATTTTTACATCTGTTTCACTTTTCTGATTCCAATGTCTAGGACAGGGATTGGCTCATTAGATACTTCTCAAGTTTTTGTTGTTGCATGGTTAAATGAATAAGTTTTGTTTTGTTTTTAGCTGAACACTGTGTCTTAGAGATCTGTTTGTTTATAACTGCCCCATAAGTATACAGAAATTTAATCAACTTCTCTTGTGCACGTTCACAGTGTTCTCCAAACCCTTTGAGCTTGATATATGTAGATTTCAGAAGGGCAGCCCCCATAACCAGAGAGGCTCATGTTCCTGCAGTGAAATGTATAAATATGCCCTTAAGTGGGATAAAGTCTATAAACAGCCTCACATCAGTCTGGCTGGCCTCCAGATGAGAACTGCCACAATTTAACATAAACTTTTGGGGCTTAGAATTTTCTGGATTGTGGGTGAGAGGAGGGTGTAGGACTCTGTGTGAAGTCTGTGCAAACATTCCTACCTGTTGGGCAAACTTGGCCAAGCCTGGGTTTTTCTCTGCGTCTCCCTGTCACTACCACTTGTTCACCATCTCTACCCTTGAGATTTGGCAATGAGGGTCCTTTCCTCACCATGGGACAGGTAGCTTTTCCTGGGGCCTGAGGGCATGGAACCAGCTGGTATGTGGAGCTCAAATGCAGGAGATCTGAGGCCTTTGCTTTTTGCTAAGAAGGTTGATTTCTCACTCCAGCAGCACTCACAGCACTGGCTTCTCCTGAGAAACCTGAGGCAGAGCTCCTACCCTCCAGCTTGCCCCTGCCCCTCCCAGGGATTGAACCCCCTACTCCCAACCTCCCAGCGCTTTCCTCCTGTGCCAGCTGCTCTGGTTTTTCAGCCCCATTTTCCCTCTTTGGCTTTGCTTGTCCTTCCTTCTTCATTTCCTCTTGGCTGTATATTTTTGCCTAATAAGACTGGGGCTGACCCCAGCACCACAGTCAGCAACTAAGCCCTTTGCCTAAAAGCTCTAATGAGAAACAGAACTCTGGAGGAAGCTGTTTTCCCACCAAACCTGTAGATCGTGCCAGCGCTTCCAGCTGAGCAGGGTCTGTCCACTGCCCGTCCCCTCTCCTGAGCAACACTCTCCTGACATGCCCCCCAGTCTGCCTCACAGGCCTCTCCACCCCAAGTCAGTCCTCGTCTTTGGAGGGTTAGTCCCTGGTACCCAGTTACCTCATTTCTTCAAGAGGAAGCAGATATCCAGAGCTGTGTGTGAAATCACCTGATTTTTAACTCTGAGCAACAAATCCATGTATTCTGTAAACATTCTGCAGGCCAGACAAAGCACATCTAGGGGCGGCTCTGGCCCACAGCCGCCATTGTGCAACCTCTGATCTAAAAACGGTACTGAGTTTGCTCTCCAAAACTTGGTCAGGTTTCTTTATTTTTTTTCTAAGATTCTCCTTAACCAACTTACTAGACCTTCAGAGCTGTACTTCTAGGGTTCAAAGCAGAATTGGAAGGATTTAACTCTAGGTGGGAATAGCAATACAATTAATGCTCAGAAACATTTCCACCCTGGGATTCACAGTGGGACTTCATGCAACACTCTGGGGCAGTGGGGCAAGGTGGGGGCTGGACTCTGAGTGAAGAGGACAGAGAGGTTCACCCAGATGGCCAGAGGAGAAGGAGGGGAAGTCCTTTCCACAAGGGTGGGAAGCCTGCCATGCAGAAGGAACCACTAGTTTAGGGCTCCCTCATCAGGGCAAGGACAATACAAAAGCAGCCCAGTGCATGTGAGATGGGGGAGCTGAGAGCCAGGTCCAGGCATATATACTAAGTCAGTCAGTCCAGGGAGTCAGTGACAGTACCCCAGTGGGAGGCCTGGGCCAGCTCAGCAGAGGGGCACTGGGGACTTGG
Organism: Otolemur garnettii; assembly: GCF_000181295.1. Lineage (NCBI taxonomy): Eukaryota > Metazoa > Chordata > Mammalia > Primates > Galagidae > Otolemur > Otolemur garnettii. The sequence continues at coordinate 867,358 of NW_003852656.1, read as the reverse complement.
AGGCAGAGCTGGCGAGTCTCAGCTGGAGCTGAGCCCATAACACCCCTTTGACCCCAGACCTGCAGCTGCCCTTCTTTCAGCTGTCCTTGTTGTGCCATCCTAAGTATAAAGATTTTAGAGTAAAATGGATCTAACCATTGTCTGAGCGTGCACATATCATTTTATCCCTCCTAGCCTATCAACATCAACAAGGGGTGCCAGCCCCTTTCTTGGTTTTGGGGGTGCTGCCTGGTGACAAGGGTTAAATCCATTTAGAATAAGGAAATAGAATTCTTCATCAATTCTACACAGAATGTTTTTCCTTTGACAATTTTATTATTTTAATTCATTTATTTTTAATCAACACAGAAATTGTGTATGCTTCTAGTATACAACATGTTTTAATATATGTATACTTTGTTGGGCTGAACCAAGCTCTGGAACATATACATGACCTCACATAAGCACCTTTTCTGGGTGTGTGATGAGAACACAAAATCTTCTCTCAGCAATTTTGAAGTATCTGTATAACACATTGTAACTAACTCTAGTCACAGTGTTATACAATAGATCTCTTAAAATTATTCTCTTGTCTCACGGAAATTTTGCCCCCTTTGGCTAACGTCTGC
>NW_003852656.1:866086-866581 GCF_000181295.1 Otolemur garnettii | reverse complement strand
AAGGTAAAAAGGTACGCCCAAGGTCTATGGGCCAGCAGCCTACCTTCCTATGCTCTGCTGCAGTGGGCTCAGAGTTCTGTATAAATGTGCAGGAAGAATACTTGATTTCCAGGTATACACCAAGTCAGAAATAATGGTGCTCATTTCAGCTCCTATGTGAACTTGCCAAGTTGCTGCAGACTTGTGGTACTTCCTTCCTGCTCCCAAGGAGAAGCAGGCGCTCAGAGAGGAGTGACCTGCTTGGAGCCGAACACCCCTATCAAGTTTGGGGCTCCTGTCAATTTAATTATAGAAAATGCACTTCAGTGTCACAGCCCACATCTGGACATCATCAGGCAACTTGGAGCAAATGCCATTGGTTGTTTCCAAGCAGATCGAGCTAGTGCTGATTTATATTCCAGCGATACCCTGAGATAATGAGTTAGCCACAGGGAAATTTTTGACGTGACCACAACTGAATTTTGCCTGATAGCAAATGGACTGCTTAACAGACAG
>NW_003852656.1:865293-865818 GCF_000181295.1 Otolemur garnettii | reverse complement strand
GGCAGGGTAGGGGGGTGCTCCCAGTAAGTTTGGGGGCAAGATGTTGTTTGGGCTGTAGAGGAAGCTGGGATCTGGGTTGGGGTTCAACAGAAAAACATGGGGATTTGTTCTAGTTGTAGTGATATATTTTTGAGCAGGGACGAACTGAAAGTGCTTTTTTGGGAGCAGGGTAGAAAACAGCCTGAAAGGGTCCATTGGCTGTGCAGACACAGAAGGGGCTGTGAACAAAGATGGGTGTGAGAAATGATGGGACCAAATGGATGCCAGCCCAGGGGACAGAGGTCTGGGAAGGTGGGCCAGAGGATGCAGGAGGTGATACCTGAGGGAACCCTGGGCATAGGCAGGGCCTCCCCTCTCCATCGTATAGCCAAGTGGGGCTAGGAGCAGCCCCTTCAGCCAGCAACAAGTTGCCCATTGACCCTCTGGGCCTGGCCTAGGCTGGGCTCTGGGGAAGAAGAGATGAATCAAGAATAGCCCTGCCCTTGAGGACTCAGCCCTCCTCTTGGGGATTCACACTATCTGGTA
>NW_003852656.1:852805-865074 GCF_000181295.1 Otolemur garnettii | reverse complement strand
GTGTGTTTGCCTCCAAAGCCCTTGGTACTCCTGACCACAACCCCTTCCTGCCTTGATCATGGACTCCAGGTGTGTGCCCAGCCCCGTATGACCCAGGCCTTGCCCTGAAGAAGCTCCTGATGAGGCAGGGAGACCATCACAGACTGAGAATAGGGGGAGTTGACCCCAGAAGAGCAAACCCCATGGGTCCCTCAGCTGAGCCAGGGAAGACTTCTGGGTATGGGGAAGGTGACATCAGAACTGGGTTTGGCAGATGAGGCCTGGCTTTGTAGGCAGAGAACAGCAATCATATCGGTCTGTCAAAAAAAGCAAACAGAACACACAACTGTTAAGGAGAAAAAAGGGGCATCACAGCCTTGGGGGAGATGCTGAGTTTGGCAGATGAGGCCTGGCTTTGTAGGCAGAGAACAGCAATCATATCGGTCTGTCAAAAAAAGCAAACAGAACACACAACTGTTAAGGAGAAAAAAGGGGCATCACAGCCTTGGGGGAGATGCTGAGCAGGCAGTGGAGGTGTTTAGGAGAGACTGGGGAGTAAGCAGGTGGGCCCAAGTGGGCCCCAGGGGTGCTTGATGGCTGCCCAGGAGGCTAGTGCTGGTTCCCTTCAACACCAAGAAGAAAGGAGGCGCTGGTCAGATCTAACACGTGTGAGCCAGTGGAGAGAAGGCCAGTGGGAAGCAGAGGCGTGGCCTGCCCAAGGCCATATGCAGAGATGGCAGAGCCTGGGACATCCGCTCCTGTGCATAAAAGCACAGCCATGCACTCCCACACTCTGCCTGGACAGGATTCCTATGAGCAGCTGGAGTTGGGCTGCAGTTATTTATCTAATGTTCTTGGATAGAATCCCAAGAAAACAATTTTGCCTATTAAAAAAAAAGAAAACACAAAGCAACATCATAAAGCCCACCCTTAAGAGAAGTTATAAAGAGACTGTTATTGCCCCTATGGTTTATTTCTTCATTGAGTTATCTGCTTGTGCATCTGTTTATTGGCCCAATGGGATGGTCCCCATTGCTTAATGAGCTCAGGCTGGATTCATGAGGGCTGTGAAAAGCAGCGGTGGGAGCCCAGGCCCCAGGCTGGTGGTCAGCGTGAGATGACGGGAATACTAACAGAGCTCACTGAAACTGGGGTCCTGGGCAGCAGGCGTGAGGTGAGGGTTCACCAGCAGAGTCACAGGAGATGGTGGCATTTTTTATAGATCCAGGTGACTTAGGCGAACCCCAGAGCCTCTAGGGGTGGGGATAGGAAAAGCTGTCCAAGTAATTCTGCTGATTAAAGGTGCAACTGCTGGACCAATTCCAAGATCCTCCCCTCCCACGCTTCTAGAACCATAATTCAGTGTCTCCTGATGCTGGAGATGGGAGAGTCAGGATCAGAGAGACAGCCTGTCAGGAATGGCCATAACCCCTGGTTCAGCAAGGCGAACAAGTTCCTGCATTTCAGGGGGCATGAGTGGCCCCCACCTGTGGGCTATTCCTCCTTCAACTTACCCTCCTGGGGAACAGGAGCTGCCATCCCATAAACCAAGAGATTCATGTTCTGGAAAATAGGAAAGCAGGTGTCAGGAGGTTCAACAACAAGCAAGGGCTTCTTTCAGGGGTGAGGCCTGGGTGGGTCTCACTGTGGCCACACATGTGAGGAACTCAGACTTAGAGGGGGTTTGTGCTGAGGTGGCAGGGATAGGGGGAGAGTGGCCCAACAGAGAACAGGCCCAGGATGGTTAAAATGTGCAGAAGAGCATGCTCAGCTTTTAAAAGTTTGTTCAGCACAAGGACAAAGAGACACTAATGTGCCCAGGGATCCTGAGGCATAAGGTTAACAGGCAGTGGGCAGAACCAAGGATGACCAGCATGCTGGGTCTCAGCTCCTGTTCTAGGTAGAGAGGTCTAACAGGGACTGTGGGAGGACCAGGAAGGGTGGGAGGAAGAGTCTTTCACAAAGCAGGTGCTGCAAGCATTTTATAAATCCCATTATGTGAAGTGGAGCGTCTAGACCAGCGGTTCTCTACCTGTGGGTTACAATCCCTTTGGGGGTCTCCTGCGATATCAGATATTTACATTATGATTCATAACAGTAGCAAAATTACAGTTATGAAGTAGCAATGAAAATAATTTTATGGTTGGGGTCACCACAACATGAGGAACTGTATTAAAGGGTTGCAGCATTAGAAAGGTTGAGAACCATTGGTCTAGACCCAGGTGGGGTGTGCCTAGAGTGTGAAAAGAACTTGCTAATAAATCATACTAATATAGCTGTGTCTTTGAGGAAGAACAGAGGCTGATGAACATAATAACACCAGTACTGGTCCAGTTTTCAGAGGGATGGATTCTAGAAACACTAATGGGGTGAGCCAGAGGCAGATCTGCAGCTGCCACCTATAGCAGATGAGGAGGCGAAGTGTCCATGAGTGTCAGTCCAAAGTGTCACTAACCAGGAGGCAGTGAGCTCCAGGGCCTGCCAGGTCCAACCTTTCCACTGACCAGGTCTAGGGAATGTTTAATCCCAGTGCATTGGGACTTCAGATGAATGTTCACAAAAATGTCCTCATATTTCTTGTCTGCAGAGGAGACATTTGGACCAGAGTCCGGCTGAAAGCATAGCTGGTTGGTTTAATCACACCAGTCTAACCAGAACAATGACTAGCTCATAGTGGCACTCAATAAATATTGAATGAATGCTTGAGCGAATGAATGAATGAGTGGGCTGCATCAGCCAAGAGGTAATTTCCAATTTCCTTCTTTTGGACTATGGTTTTATACTTAGGCCTAAGTCAGTTGTTTTCAACAACTTGAAGACATAAAATGTATACAGTAATCAGATTCATAGGATGATAGGTCACCACATCAGAGGACAGAATTAAATTGTGATAAAACCTTGGATAAGCTATAACCATGGGTCATAGACTGGTGCTCAGTGTGTGGCAGTTATGTTGTATGACTCCAAAAAAGTGCCATTTACACATTTTAGGGCACTGTTTTGTTGCCTGTCACAAAAACACTTAATGCAAAGTGGCTTAAAGCCAAAAAAAATAAACCCCCCAAAACAAAAACAAAAGGAGTGGGCACGCAGTTGACTTGACTTTAGCAAGATGGATTTGGGTGGTCATCTGTGGCACTGAGGTCACCTCTTCTAGCTGGGAGAAGCAGCCTTCTCCGCACCAGCTTCATTTTCCCAAAGTGGAGTCTTCGACGCTCTGGCCTTACTCCTTTCTTGAATCTTCACAAAGAGAGCCTCCCTTTGCTAGTAGCTCTAATAGATGTCCCATGGTGCCACTAGTAACAAACCAGCTACTATCAGCTGGACTTTGGTTCAAATGTCTCCTTTTTGCACATGTCCAACTCTGAGCCAGCCATGCAGCCAGAAAAACATGAGTGCATCTATGGGCCTGGCCAAAGTCACCTGCTATCAGCTAAGGTGGGTGGGAGTAGTACAGATGTCACAAATGCATGTGGACTGGGGGGTCCCCAGAAGAGAATTGAGCGTTGATGGGAAAGGAAGAGAGAAGGCTGAAGTTAAGGGTAGCTCAGCCTGGATTTGATGTGAGCCCAGCAGACAATGCCATGCTCTGTGGTCTCACTGACATGCACAGCTGGCCAGGGCTTAGTGAGACCTGCCTCCACCACCACTGGGGTGTGTGTTCAAGCAGTCATTCAAACCTAGGTGCCCCTGGTTCCAAATTCAGCCTCCCTTCCTTCCTTTGAACTCTGGGTAGAAATCTGAAAGGCACCTCCCTTGCCAGCCTCCAGGCAGGGATAGGAAAGTTCAGTCTGAAGACCATCACCTGCCAGGAGGCTGTCAGTTGCAGAAAGAAGTGCCTGGATGTGTTTCCCATCTTGATGTCCCTGCCACATCTGCAGCAAGGTCAGCTAGAGTTGGACCTAGGATGTCTCCTTATTGCCGATAATAATGGTCCGATCTCTGCAGGGGAGGAAGAGGGAAGCCATCACACAAACATCACAGCTCCTTTACCTCCCACTCAGTATTGATAGTGCCTGTGGCTCCCTGTGTTATTTCAGCTTGTAGCTTGCAGAGAAAGTTCCAGAGTGAGTTGGTAGGAAGATCCCTGGAGGGGAGGCAGGAATGTCAGGAGAAGGAGACTGGCCACTGACTCAGCCGTTGGGCCTCTGTTCTCATCTGCAGATGGAGACAGTACCAGCTTGTGTCCAGGAGTGAGCACATAGGTGTGAAGTCTTTGGAGTGACTACAGTTATCAAAAGAGACAAGGGTCCAGCATGGAGTGGGTGACCCCAGGAGTGCAGTTGGGGACAGTTGGGGTTGTATATGCAGGGAAGCAGGAATGCTCTGGCAGAGGTGGTGGCTACAGGAGGAATGAGGTCCATGGGCAGGTGTGTGAAGGAGACAAAGCCTGGGACCCAGGGCTGGGTTGCAGGAGGAGAGCGAGAATCCCAAAGCATCAGTTTACTGTTCCTCAGGCCTTGTGTATCTATAGTTAACCAGGGCAGTTTCTCAGAGTGAGGGCATGGGAGCATTAACTCAGTGACTTCACAACTGGCTCAAGAGATTGCTCACTTTGGCCCTAGTGTGTCTTTAACACTCCTTTGATGCTTATTAATCTCCCTGTTTACAAGGGAAGTAGACCTTAGGCTTAGACCATTCAGGCAAGGGTTTTAGCCAGAGAGAACTTTGTTACATCCTCTGTTATTATGTAACAGGACCCATCTTATGGCATAGAAGGCTTGTTTTCCATTTGTGGCAGTCATATACCTTCCATTTTCAAATATATTTTATTTAAGAAAGTAGAGTTGGCTCGGCGCCTATAGCTCAACCGGCTAAGGCGCCAGCCACGTACACCTAAGGTGGCAGGTTCGAATCCCCAGCCTGGACCCGCCAAACAACAATGACGGCTGCAACCAAAAAATAGCCGGGCGTTGTGGTGGGCGCCTGTGGTCCCAGCTACTTGGGAGGCGGAGGCAGGAGACTCGCTTGAGCCCGGGAGTTGGAGGTTGCTGTGAGCTGTAATGTCACGGCACTCTACCCAGGGGGACAGCTTGAGGCTCCTGTCTCAAAAAAAAAAAAAAAAGAAAGTAAAGTTAATTTAAAAAAGAAAAACTTTTGGTCTTTTTTTAATGGTACAGATGATACAAGTATAGAGATCCAGAAACAGACGCTGACAGCAGCTCCAGGCAGCCTGTACTTGAATGTAGCAAAGTCAGAGCCAAAGCATGTCCCTGAGCAGCGTTCAGTCCAGCCTTGTCTGCTGGCTCTGAAGCTCAATGTCAAAAACCCCTTCCATTGCTCTTCACTATCCTGTTGACCTGAGAAAAACCACACAACTCACCCACAAGTTCATAACGTTTCTCTCCTATCATATTCACATCACTGGCCAGTTTCTAGCCCAGGCACATGGAACAAATATAGCTCTTTGGGGTCTCTGGTTCCCCAAAGGATTTTGCTGCAGAATCACAGCAGCAGATGATGTCATCTGCCCCAGAGTACAAACACAGTACTTCCTGAACCCTCCATGGCCGGGCATCGTATGCGAGTTTCTAATATGTTCATTTGATCCTCTCAATGGCCCAACTGAGGAGATATTATGCTCATTCTTAAGGTAGGAAAACTGAGGCTGAGAGGCTTGCACTCTGTGGGAGGGATTCAGACACAGGCCTGCATGTGGTAGGGTTCACGTTCTTCACCTGGCAATGCATGGCCTCTGCCTGAGCCAGCGTTAGTGCCCATGCTGGACCTCACTTCTGTGTCCCCTCTCAGGCCCTGCCTGGCCCCCCAGGAGCACGTGCTTCACGTGGGCAGCTTCTCACTAGGTGTGTGCATCACCTCTTAATTGCTGTCACCACTTTAATGGAGCTTTCTCCACTGGGAAAAGATTTTGCAATCTGATAAAGAAACTTAACTTTCCTTGAAAATAATTTATCAGGTTTTATTCTTATTTATTCAGTGACTGCATTTTCCCAATAAGAAATTTCTATGCAGGTGGTGCCTGTGGCTCAAAGGAATAGGATGTTGGCCCCATATGCTGGAGGTGGCGGGTTCAAACCCAGCCCCAGACAAAAAACTGCAAAAAAAAAATCTCTATGCTTTGTTTGACAAAGAATTCATTGAGGCCATTTCTGAGCAGAAGAGGCTGTCAGATGGCTGGCTTCCCCAGACATTTGGTCAGTTTGTGGGACCACAGAGGAGAATTTCAGGGTTGGTACTTTCCCCAAGGCCTGGGACATGGACAACTGCAGACCTTACGTATGGTGCTGGCCGCAGGAGAAGCTTTTCTGCCTCTCTAGGCCCAGTCCAACCCCACCCCTGCTCCTGGGAACCCTTGAAGCCCTTTCCTCCTCCACCCAGCTCCTCTGCTCCCTTTCCTTCCCCCATCAAGGAAGGAGCCTGGTTTCTGTGAATCTTGACAGCTCTGCTCCATCTTCTCCCCAGAAGTCCAGCTAGGTCCTCCTTTCCCTTCAGGCAAAGAAGTCACTCAGGTCCCCTACAGCTTGGGCTCTGCACATGAGACCATGTTTCTCAACTACTTCAGTATGTGAACATTTACAGGGGTTACAGAATCAGCACACGGCAAGAGAGAAACGGAGCCGGGTGTGAACTTGACAGCCCCCTTCCAAATCTTCTCTCATCTTCTCAGGAATCTTTATTAAACCAAATAAGAAAGATTAACACAAAAGAAATCTACACTCTGGCAGGAGCCATGCCAATCACCTCAGTACTTACTTCATCTTGGCAAAAACCAGGAAGTGGGGTATTGGTGGAAACGGGGACTCGGGGAGGTTAAATGACTTGCTCAAGGTCACATGAATGATTATGACAGTGCCTGAGTCAAAGCCAAGTCTGACTTCCTATAAAACCCAGGCCCCTTCTGCTGTGCACAGAGCTGCCATCCTATGAACCTCCCAGCTTTCTGTCTCTGTAGATTACCCTCTATTCTTCCAAACCAAATCAAAACCACATCTATTGGACCTGGAATAAAATGCTCCTAAAAAACTTTTTTGGTTTTTCTTTTTTTAATTTCAAAGTAATACGGGTGTACAAATGATTATGTTACATTGTGTTTGCTAGGTGAAGTCCAAGTTGTAGTTGAGCCCTTCCCCCAGGAGGTGTGCCATATTATCCCTACATTGTACCATCAAATTTTAACTGTAGTCATATAAAGGTAATAAAATCATGGATAATTTTCTCCCTTTATTTCTAAATTCTTTTATAGGAACTTTTATTTATATATATGTATTATCAGACATGTAAATATTTTATATGTGTAGATTTATACACATATTAAATTTTACATGGATAGATCATGTTTATATATGTACACTTATATACACATATTTTGAATTTGACATGACACTAAACAAAATAAAAATGGAGATTTCAGCTGACAGGTAAATTTCACTTTTTTAATTAAATCATAACTATACATTAATGCATTTATGGGGTACAATGTGCTGATTTTATATACAACTTGGAATGCTTACATCAAACTGGTTAACATAGCCTTCACCTCATTTACTTAATTGTTGTGTTCAGACATTTATACTCTACTGTTAATAGATTTGACATGTACCCTTGCAATATGCACAGTAGGTAAGGTCCCACCAATTACCCTTCCTCCTCCCGGCCTCCCCCCTCCCCTCACCTTCTTCTTCCCTCCTTCTATATTTGTGTTTTATCATTCATATGAAAGTGTGGATCAGTATATATTGGTTTCATAATAGTACTGAGTATGGTGGATGCTTTTTCTTCCATTCTTGAGATACTTTATTAAGAAGAATATGTTCCAGCTCCATCCGTGTAAACACGAAAGAGGTGAAGTCTCCCATCTTTTAAGGGCTGCATAATTTTCCATGGTGTACATATACCACAATTTGTTAATCCATTCATGGGTCGATGGGCATTTGGGCTGCTTCCATGACTTGGCAATTATGAACTGGGCTGCAATAAACATTCTGGTACAAATATCTTTGTTGTAAAATGATTTTTGGTCATCTGGATACATACCTAGTAGAGGAATTGCAGGATCGAACGTCAGGTCTACTTTTAGTTCCCTAAGTGTTCTCCAAAGTTCTTTCCGAAAAGGAATGTATTAACCTGCATTCCCACCAGCAGTTCAGAAGTGTTCTCTTCTCTCCACATCCTGGCCAACATCTGTAGTTTTGGGATTTTGTTATGTGAGCCACTCTACTGGAATTAGATAATTTCTCAAAGAGGTTTTGATTTGCATTTCTCTGATGATTAAAGATGATGAGCATTTTTTCATGTTTGTTATTGTTGTTGTTTTGAGACAGAGTCTCACTATGTTGCCCTTGGTAGAGTGTTGTGGCATCACAGCTCAGAGCAACCTCAAACTCTCGGGCTTGAGTGATTCTCTTGCCTCAACCTCCCAAGTAGCTGGGATAACAGGCACCTGTTTTTCATGTGTTTGTAGGATTTGGGGCAAACCTTTTGAAACTGAGAGCCATAGTCATCATTAGCATAACTCCAGTCTAGAGTCAAAGACTGGGTTCTCAGCCACCTGCCCCTGTGGTATCAGTCAGACCAAATTCCAAAATATGTTTCCTTTAGAGAACTCACTAAGGAGTTTCCCCAGCAGACAGCTAAAACCTCAAAGGCACACAATTCCCCAGTGTGTTGTTCACAGAAAGGCCCCGCATGCCTAACCTCATTTCCCTCTAAGTGCCCTGAGAGCTGAGGCTGCCAGCACCAGCCCTGTGGCCTTGCTGGCTGGCTCCTGGGGGCAAAGCCTACTGCTGCTACCTACCCCGAGTTTATAGAAGTGGTCAGTCTTTTATAAAAGCACAGAAAAGGCATTCTCCTGAAGGTCAGGCCAGACCAGGAAGCCTGTGAGAAGGGAAGGTCACTATCTAAACAGATGTATTAGCAAGACTTCAGAGAGGAGGTCACTGGGCAGGCAGCCCCAAGGTCACATCCTGCTGGGAAGTCGGGTCACCAGGGAAGGAGCCAGCCCATGCTTAACCAACCCGTGATTAACGCAATTAGGGACTGAAAGAACGGAAAGGAACAGGAAAATAGGCAGCATCATGTAAGGAGTTAAATCTTTCACTTCAGTTACTGTTCCATTCTTCTACCGAATTCAAGCAATACTTTCATGTGATTAAAATCTCTTTTTTGAAAAACCCAACCTAACTTTTCACTTACGCCAAGCTATGTTTGATTTTTTTTTAACAGTATTTCAAATTATCTGAAGAGGTGGGCACAAGAATCTATGTTGAAGAGGCCTCTTGGGCAGAAGCCTGGGGCTGGGCTGGGCCCAGCACCCAGTGCCAGAGGCTTAAAGCCCAAATGCCTCATAGCCCTTGTCTATATCAGCCCTGGAGCTGGCGCTGGGACCTCAGGGTGAAGGAGTTGCCCACAGGACACCAGCTCAGTCTGTTATAGCCCCATCCCACTGGGGGAAAAGAAGCAATCTTAAAAAATAATATTTGGGGGACAATAACAGGTTGATTTTATTGGACTTTCATTTTACATCGTCAGCCATTAGAACACTGTCCCTTTGAGATGCCACATAGACGTTTTGGTCATCAATATAAACTTTTATGAATTTTTAATTCTTTAGTATCTCAACCAGTACCTGCAGGCAACATGCCACAGCTCAGAGAGCTGGAAGCTGGAAGAAACTGCCTCGAGACGGGTATGCACTTACAGCACTGGGCTGCAGTGTAAGCTCTGCCACATCATTCCTTCCCCTGGGCCTCAGTTTCCCTTACTAGAAAATGAAGGAGGTGAATAGGCCATGTGTGCCATGAGATAGAATGAGATCCTTTGCCAGGTGCTGGGTTCTCAGCGTAAGAAGAAAGCCGCAACAGGTTGAAAGGCCGTCATGGAAAGAATGCTGAAGTTGACCTTATTAGACTGTGAGCCTGGCCAATTTGCGGTCATGTGGGATCCTCTGCTGGACAATGTGGTAGATGGTAGATGCTAAGTAAATGGTGGATGGATGGATGAATGGATGGATGGACACACTTCTGTGCTGGGGAGACAGTTGAGCTAGATGAACGTGGTTCTCCCCACCTGACAGCCCTGACTTTCTTGCCACCCTCCCAAAATTCCTGACTCACACAGCTCCTCCTGATACTTTCCCTAGGAAATAGGACTTTGATTGAAAACTTCAGGCTCTGCGTGGGTGTTCACAAAGCCTGTCATGAGGCTTGGAGGAGAACCTCCTGAAGACTACGTGAGGCAGTGGATTCCCAGTCCCTGGCACATAAGGAGAGCTGGGAAAGGTTAACCACCACTGCTGCTCTTATAACAGAAGGTGGAGGGAACATAGGTAGGGGTGATGATGGGGGGGACTCAGTCCAGTGGCTGCTCCATCACTCTGCTGGGACATTAACTGCTGCAGCCTGGGCTCGGTGCCTGTAACTCAAGCGGCTAAGGTGCTAGCCATATACACCAGAGCTGGTAGGTTTGAATCCAGCCCAGGCCTGCCAAACAATGACAGCTACAACCCAAATCGCCACGGCACTCTACCAAAGGAGACAGCTTGAGGCTCTGTCTCAAAAAAAAAAAAAAATTTCTGCAGACTGGAGGGCAATCTGTACACGTGTACCATGTGCTGGTCAGCACTGCCTTTTTGGTGTGACTTGGGTAAGTCATTTAATCCTTCTAGACATCCATTTCCTTGCCTGCACCCTGTCCTCATCAGCCTCCTAAAGGGGAGGCCTACAACTGTAGACCACACACTATGCCACATCGAGGATGGCAAGCAAAAGCCCCATCTTGCCTCTAACACTGCTGGAAAATGTCATCATTCTGAACCTTAAAAGAACACACTTTCCCTCCATGCTGCCTGTCATCATGGTCAGTCTTTGCACTCAGGTCGTGGGACTCTCACAGGCTCCTGAAAAAGTGGGTGCTAGCACTTTCTCCTTACTATGTTCACAGGATGAATGGACTCCCCTGAGGGGCCCTCAGCACCTGTGGGCACACGACTACAGTAGAAAAAGCCACTGTCAGCCACATTCTCCTAGTGTCTCTGCTGTGGTGCCCTCCATAGCTGTCAGCTCAAATCTGGGCTGCTCTATGTATTTGCTCCACACCCCTCATCCATTCACATTTAGATACAGGGAGTGGAACTTGAGATACACCACCCCTGTGTCATGGTCAGTCCTGTGAGCAGACTTCCTGGACCAGGGCACTTGCCCTCATATGAACAGTGGTCCAGAGGAGCCGGTCACTGTCCTCCCTGGAATCTCCTTTGCCATTGCTCCCTCCCCTCCCCTCAGTTCAGCTCTGTAGTCCTTGGGCAAACAGTAACTGAGCACCTGCTAAGCTCCAGACCCAAGAGGCATGTAGATGAGTAGGACATGGGGCCATCCCACAGCACAAGAAGAGGAAGCGCCATAAGCCTCGAGTTCCAAGTATCCAGGAGGCAGAGTCTGTGGAGCTTGGAGCAGCTGTGAGAAGAGGCACCAACCAGCAAGGCAGACTGCTTTCCTGTTCAAGGTGCTTGATGGGGATCCAGCCAGCTCTGTCCCTGGACTTGAAGATTAGAAGCCTGTTGCCACCTAATGGCCCCACAGTCTCATTCCTCCTCCACTCTCAGGGGTGTGGGCGGAGGCTGGGATAAGAGGGTGAGCCAGGTTTTTGTTTGCTTGCTTGTTTGTTTGCAATTGAGTTGTATGAGTCCCTTGTACATTTGGGTATTAGCTCCTTATTCAATATATGACTTGCAAATATTTTTTCCCATTCTGTGAGTTGCCTTTTCATTTTCTTGTTTCCTTTGCTGTGCAGAAACATTTTAGTTTTAGTCATTGCCAAGACTAATGTCATAGTTTTCCTCTCTGTTTTCTTCTAGGAGTTTCATGGTTTCAGGTCTTACATCCAAATCTTCAATACATTTTGAGTTAGTTTTTGTGTATGGTGTAAGATAAGGATCCAAATTCGATTTTTGCAGATGGATAAACAGTTTTCTCAACACCATTTGTTGAAAAGACTGTCCTTTCCCCTATTGTGTCTTCTTGGTACCTTTATAGAAACAACGAGCAAAGGACTTGAACAGACATTTTTCCAAAGAAGACGTACAAAGTGACCAACAGGTATAAGGAGTGGAACTCAGCATCACTAATCGTCAGGGAAATGCATATCAGAACCACTGTGAGAGAGCATCTCATACCCATTAGGATGACTGTTATCAAACAATCAAAAGATCTTAAAAAAAATTGGCTCAGCGCCTGTGGCTCAAGAGGCTAAGGCGCCAGCCACATACACCTAAGGTGGCGGGTTCAAATTCCCAGCCCGGGCCCGCCAAACAACAATGATGGCTGCAACCAAAA
>NW_003852656.1:849636-851411 GCF_000181295.1 Otolemur garnettii | reverse complement strand
AAAAAAAAAAAAAAAGAAAGGCAAATAGTAGATGGTCTAGCTTCTATGAGGAATATGAAAAAGTCAAATTCACGGAAGCAGTGAATAAAAGGGTGGTTATTAAAGGACAGGAGAAATGGGACAATGTTGGTAATTATAAGACCAATAGAAGGGCTGGACACAGTGGCTCACACCCGTGAGCATTTGGGGAGGCTGAGGCAGGAGGATTCCTTGAACCTAGAAATTTAAGACCAGCCTGGGCAACATAGTGAGACCCCCATCATTACCAAAAATTTAAAAATTAGCCAGGCATGATAGTACACATCTGTAATCTCAGCTGCTTAAGAGGCTGAGGTGGAAATATCATGTGAGCCCTGGAGGATAAGTCTACAGTAAGCTGCAAAGTGACAGAGCATAGAGCATGGTGACTATAGTAGCTAATACTGTATTGTACACTCAAAACTTGCTAAGAAAGTAGATCTCAAGTATTCTCATCACACACAAAAAATTTAACTATGTGAGCCGATGGTTAACTATCTTAATTGTGATTATCTTTTCACAATGTATGCATGTATCAAAACATCACATGGTACACCTTGAATATATATGTGCAATTTATATTTGTTGACTGAAATGAAAAAAGTGGAGTTGGGACTGGTGGCTCCGGTATGGGCATCACTCTGCTCCACTTTAATCCTTCACTGCCCTCTCAGTAGACCAAGCCAGCTCCACTTGGGCAGCCACACAACTGCTTTAACAGGAAAAAGTTCAGGGGGCCTTGAGAGGAATTGACTTTCTTTACTTTTTTTTTTTTTTTTGCTTGTTTTTTTCTGTCTCTTCCTTCTCTCCTTTTACCCCTTGTGCCCTCCCTTTCTCTTTCTGTGAATGAGCAAATATGAAGGAAAAGGTCTTCATCCCCCACTCTCTGACTCCAGACACCAGTAGCCCTTTACTCAGGTGGCTGACTGGTGACTTTTGCATCTTCTCAGAGACACCACAGCAAATGCCTCCTCTTTTGGACAAGCCTTGGGATACTTTACACACCATTCTGCACCTTGCCATTTTTAAATAACAGTATTATTGAAATATAATTCACACCATACCACAAAGCCTATCCATATAAAGTATATAATTCCATGGTTTTTAGTACATCCACAGAGTTATGCAACCATCACCACAATCAAAACAAAAATTTTTTTTGAGACGAGGTCTCACTCAGCCTCATCTTAAAACTTCTGGCCTCCAAGGATTCTCCCACATCAACTTCCTGACTAGCTGGGATGACAGGCATGTGCCACCATCCCAGCTCACAGTCCATTTTAGATCATGATCTTCACCCCACAAAGAAGTCCCAACCCATTAGCTTTCACTCCTCATCCCCCACCCCAGCCCTAGGCAAACACTCACCCGCTTTCGTCTCTCTAGATTTGCCTATGTCAGGCATTTCATCGTAGGTGGGTCCTACAATCTCTGATCTTCTCCCACTAAGCATCGTGTTTTCAGAGTTAATCCCTGGTATAACGTGCTCTGCACCTTGCTTTTTACACCTCAAGATATCTTAGAAATCACCCCACATGCACACATGTAAATCTGCCTCACTCTTTTGACTTTACTCTAGTAATTTTAATAGATAAAATATTGAATAATTCAAGATTCAGACTTGGTATCCGTAGCTCAGTGACTAGCGTGTCAGCCACATACACTGAAGCTGGCAGGTTCGAGCCCAGCCCGGGCCAGCTAAAACAACAATGACAACTGCAACCAAAAAAAAAAAATAGGTGGACGTTTGCGGCAGG